>NW_007252969.1:201382-340157 GCF_000164805.1 Carlito syrichta | reverse complement strand
CAGGCTGGAGTGCAGTGGCGGCTCCCGGCCACCGCAGCCTCGACCTGCTGGGTTCTGGTGATCCTTCCGCCTCAGCCTTCCAAGTAGTTGGAACTACAGGTGTGCGCTACTGCCTGGCTAATTTTTGATTTATTGTAGAGATGAGGTCTCACTAAGTTGCCCAGGCGGGTCTCGAACCCGCAGGCTCAGGCAATCCACTCACCTCGACCTCCCAAGGCGTGGGATTACAGGCTGAGCCCCCGAGCCTGGCTGAGAAAATATTTTTATGAAATAAAGAAATAATTAAATCTGTACATTAAAAGAGACATACTATATAGTTAAAAAAATGCTGAAAAATAAATATTAGGATATATCATAAACAGACTATTATTCAGCAAATCATTCCCTTTCCTGCTGCCTATACTGTAAAACACCTTCCTGCTCTACTGATATTTGACTTGGCCAAGTTATTTCTTTTGTTGAATTCATATGGGTAGGCACGCAATGGGCTTGTTCAGAGTTCAGGCTTAAAAAGCTTTTGAGTGATGCATGTCTTTTGTGAGCATTTTACCATTGCCTTGAGAAGTTAATGACTAATCCATTGTTCTATTAGCCTGAACATCAAAACAAGATACTTGAAGTAGATCTTCCCTACCCAGCTCACAGCCTGAAATAGAGTCACCACAGAAGAAGCCCAGACATGTGAACATGAGCTAAACACACATGGCACTGATTTTTGTATATGTGGTTGTATACTAGTACTATTACTATGACAATAACTGACTATTATTTAGACATTGCTTTGTTGTTGCTAAAATTTTGCAAAAATGCAAAATGATTTCCTTCTTTTTTATGGTTATGTAGTATTTAATTATGCATACATGCTACATTTTCTTCATCCATTTATCTATTGATGGGCAGTTAGGTTGATTAAATATCTTGGCTATTATGAATAACGCTTAAGTGAACATGGAAGTACATATATCTCTTCAACATATTGATGTCATTTATTTTGGATGTACAGTAGTGAAATTGCTGGATCATCTTATAATTCTATTTTTATTTTTGAGAAACCTCTGTGATGTTTTTCACAATGATTGCGCATTCATGACAAAACAGATATATAAAGCAAGTATCTCAGAAGAAATAGGGTGGCCTCTCCCATATAAATAGCAAATGAAAACCAGGCGTGGTGGCTCGTGTCTGTAATCTCAGCATTTTGGGAGGTCAAGGCAGGAGGATTGCTTGAGCTCAAGAGTTTGAGACCAGCCTGGGTAACGTAGCAATAACTTGTCTCCATATTATAATGTAATATAATATAATATAATATAATATAATATAATATAATATAATATAATATAATATAATATAATATAATAAAAATAGCTGTGGGTTGTGGTATGTGCCCGTAGTCCCAGCTGCTTGGGAAACTGAGTTGGAAGGATAACCTGAGCCCAGGTCAAACCTGCAGTGAGCTGTAACTGTGCTACTACTCTCCAGCCTAGGCAACAGAGTGATACCCCAACTCAAAAAATAAAAATAAAAAGTAGCAAATGACATGTGACAATGGAGCAATGTTTTAAAATTTTTGAGAAAAATGGTGAATTAAATATTATGTTCAGTGTTGAAAATATCAAAGATGAAAGTATATAAGAAATGGTATACATGAGAAAATCATTTAAAAAGCATTTAATTTCAGTCAACGGTAATATAAACCAAAATAAAATATTCTGAAATGGAGAAGCTGATAAAACAAAACAAAACAAAAAGAAAAAAATGGTGTAATGATTTTTAAAAATTGTCACATAACTTAAGAACAAACAACTCAATGTTATAGAAGAGAGACCACATAAGTGCTGAAATTTTTGAAAAAAGTAAAATGCATATACTTGTAAAATAGGAAATAGAAAGGGAGAGAAAAGATAAATTGATAGCTGTAAAAAAACCGTGCACTTTAAACCATGCTTCATATAATCTTTTAATGTTTATTTGTAGCTTTATTTTATGACTTGGGATATTATCTATCTTAGTGAATATTCCATGTGTGCTTGAAAGGGAAGTTTGTTCCACTGTTATTGGATGAAGTGTTCAATAAATGTCGAGTAGATACTGTTGGCTTATGGTGTTGTTCAGTCTGTCTATATTTATTTTCTCTCAGTTCTGTCAGTTACTACAGAAGTATTAAAGTCCTCAACTGTAACAGTGAATTTGTTTCTTCTTTTAGTTAAGTCTGTACTTGCTTCATAGAAATTTTGGAGTACTTTTGTTATATGTGGAAACATTTTTAATTTTTTGCGTGAAATTGACCTTTTTTTATTATGTAATATCCCTCTTATCCTTGGTAATTTTCTTTGCCCTAAAGTCTATTTTTTCTGTCATTTGCTATCATTTTACTTCAGTTTAAAACACCTTTTAAGCAACTCCTAAAAAACAAGTTTTTTTACAATAAATTTTCATAGTTTTCTTTAACCTGAGATTGTATTTATTTTGCCTTATTTCTGAAAGATATTTTCACTGGATATAGATTTCAGGGCTATAGTATTTATTTCAGTTTTTAAACATGTTGTATTACTTCCTTTTGACCTTTATAGTCTTTGAAAGAAAAAATATACCGTCACTAGAATTGCTGTTAGCCTGTAAGTAGTGTATAATTTTTCTTTAGCTGATTTCAGGATTTTTTTCTTTGTTTCTTGACCAAGATTTTAAATCAGTTTGTATATGCTCCATCTCAGTGTCCATTTCTTTGCATCTCTACTGTTTGAATTTCAGTGAACTTCTTGAATCTACATATTTATGTCTTCTGTCAAATTATCCATACTTTAAAAAATGTATTGGTCTCTTGAAATTTTTTCTTGTTCTCTTCAAGCCAGAACTAGAAGATTTATTCTCAAGCTTATTTTGTCAGGTTCCATCATCACCCCCATGTTTTAAGCAGCATTGCATTTAGGACAGAATAAAAGGAGCAATCTTACCTCTGCTTTGGTTATGCTTTGAATTTCAGTCTTAATCCTCAATTCACTTGCTGCTTTTTACTTTTCAGAGTCTTCAAATAGGTGGTACATACATTTTGCCCACATTTTATATTGCATTCAGTGAGAGATCCGGGACAGAGTATGCTGAACTCCATGTTACATAGAACCAAAACCTTTCACCTATGTTATAATGAGTTTTTTAAAAACATTTTATTCCAAAAAAGCCAGTCACTAGTTCTAAAAGAAAGAGGTCACTAAACTTGGAAATTCAGAAAATCATATTTAAAAAATTTACTTTAACACCGAATCTGTTGAACCTTTATTTGTTTTAATTTAGTTTGTTCTCTGTAGTTGTACGTAAAATTAGTTACAATCTAAACTTTGTCAACTACCTAGCTTTCTAATTGAGACAAATTCCTGTTACCGTTCAACTTCATTTCTATAGAAATAAAATGAAAGAGTCAGTGCAAAAAAAAAAAAAAAATCCCACATTTTAGTTTTTATAACCCTTTATGACATATTCATCTTGGATTCTTTCTTTTTTCTTTATATCCAGTTCTATATTGTCTTATGCACTTATGCTCTGGAGATTGCTTTATGAGAGAAAAACTGTGCAACATCTTCTAACTGTACATTCACTAAAGACACGTTGATAACTTGGCTTCAGCCAGGGTGGGAATATTTACTCAACAAAAGTTAGTAAATACTACAATCCAGATATCTTTCTTCTATTTTTAAAAATCTGGTTATTAAACATGTACTAGACAAACACTGTTTAAACTCTCAAGAATAGGAATTTTTCCTTTATATAGAACAATCATTTCATAGATTTTATAAATGGCAAAGGCTAATGTAGATTATGATATAGAGTATCATATATAAGATATATTAGTTTTTCTGGCAGTGCAGTTTGCTGTCTTAAAATTTGGCTGTGAGTTTTGAAAACTTGCCTGTTAGATTCTGACTGCAAATAAACTGAAATTGTATAAATACATTGTAGGTTACATAGTACAAAACCTTGGCTATATTTTCAAAGCCTCTAATGGTCATGCTAGGGGCAAGGCTGGCAAATACTGACTATAGGAACTATAGATACAGCTTACATGCTCTGTCCAACTGTAAATCTAACTGGATTGGGAGAAATTAGTGCAGCATCTGTAGTAAATTTGCTTCCAAGTAACATTCAAGTAGAAGAGCCTGGAAACATATTCTATGTAAATCACCTTGAGGAAAGGTAGTATTTTCCTTATAATAGCTCTTCCATGAAAGTAGAGTTATCAAGACATGTCCCTGCTAAAGTGTTGTAAGAAGTCAATTGGAGGAAGGCAAGAGAGAGGTGTCCATTTGTGTTGCATTGAGAGGCAGAGAGTGATGAATGCCTCTCGTGTATGATGCATTTGCCCTGGTGATTCTATCATAGTACCACAATTCAAGTTTTAGTCATTGTGTGGAAGAATCAGAAACTCAGTTGTATCAAAACAAGAATAGACCACCTATCAGGGTAATATTTATATAAACAAATCAGAAGATTAGAGTATGAAAATAGGATACTGATCATAATTTAGCATAGAAAAAGGAAAAAGATATACAAACAGACAGATGTACCTGGGCTTCCAATCATAATCAGAAGGTTACTGATAAATATTGAAACAAATAAATGTGTGATGGTATGTAAGAAAGTCTGATTTGTTCATACCTACAACAGAATTTATCCAATTACTGAAGCTATGATTACTGAAATTATTGGCTGAGATGACTAGCACAGGCTCTCCAGTGTGGATGAGTTTCATCCAAAATTCACTGGTCAAGGCTACTACTGTGACTCATCTGATAAGACAATTGTACCTGATATTCAGATGGAAGCATTATCTTTCTTTGTACTACTTTCTCAAAAATGATGTGCTTATATTTATCCAGATGAAAATAAAAATAGTTTGTCCTCCCTTCTTCCATATCTAAATTGGTGGAGGATAAAAAGCAAATCTATTTGTATAAGAAGAGTTTTTCTGATGATTTTGCTTTACATTAATAATGTTAAAATAATTTTGTAAGCTGAACCCTGTTATATCTACATAGGTATGCAGAACATGCTGTAATATACTTATTAGTATTTTTCTTTCATTTCTATGAAGCAGCTATCAGTTAAACAGGTAGAGATACAGCAAAAGCCAAAAACAAAACAAAACAAAACAAATACTCAACAAAATAAAAACAATTCTCTTTGTCAATTCAATAGTTGTGGTTGTGTAGACTACTTTCTGCTTCTGAATATAAAAATAGAATGAATTTTTTTTTAAATGTAGGCATATGCTCAAACAAAATACTCAATAACAGAAGTTGACGATACCAAATAAACGGTATTCACTAGTTTGAAGAAAAAGGAAGAATGTTTCTCTTCTGGATGGTATTGAAGTGGAAAGAAAAAAATTATTTTGCAGCAGAAAATTAGCTTTTTCTAGTTCTAAAAATATGATTACCTGATCACTTTTCAACTGGAATTGTTGATCCCAGTTAAAAGAACCTCTGTATAAGAAGTCAGATTTATGTCTTTTCAGATTAAAAGTGAGCTAGTTTGGATAGAAATTATGATAAATATTTGTAAAAGACATTTTTCTATTTGGAAGCCTAGTTTAATACGGTCTGATTTCCAAAGATATAATGGCAAAGATTTAATAAATCTCTTTGCTATAAGGACTGTGGACATCCCAACTAAAATTAAATAGTTCTCATTTCTCTGCTTCCATACTCAACTGAGACAATTTTGCATTTCAAGCCCTTCACTTGAAATATTCTATTTTCAGATGCCAAATTTTGTGATCAAAACCCACATCAAACTAGCTTAACCCCCAAATTTAAATATATTGCCTTACACAGCTGAAAATTGGGAAGTTGATGGTTGCAGCTAGCTTCAACTATGAATAGACCCGTGGACTTGAATTCATCTCTGGCCTTCATTTCTCTTTCTATTTCTTTGCTCCTCTCGTCTTTGCTTAGCTTGATTTTTCAATGATGATCTCACTATTTGTTGAGTAATAAATATAACTACCAACTCCTCTGACACAAATCTCCTCAGCCTAACATTTGTCTTGTAAAATTATCTTTCCTGATACCTCAGGCATAATATATCTAGGAAGATTCTGTCTGTCTCAATTCAAGTCACACATCAACTTCTGAAACAAACAGGTGGCCAAAAAGAAAAAAAAAAAAAAAAGAGATTCTCCAGTTCCTCCTAAACAAATGCCTAACTCTGTATTCAGGGAGTGTGTTTGCATGATCTAAACTGTAAGGCATATGCTCCCTTTAGGAAAGAGAGGGAAAGGAATGATGATAACATTTGATGTCCACTACAATGCCCTCTCCAAAGGATTTTCCATTGATTCTGTGGACTCATTTTCCAATATTTCTACTCTGCTGTCACACCAAGAAGCAGGCATAGATGGGCTAAATCATTGAGCACCTTTTCCTCTAAATTCTAGTTTTATTTATGCAACAGAAACTCTGAACTGGATATAAGAGATAATGAGAATAAGATTGATTATGTCACAATTTTTTGTGTGTAGATTCACTTCAAACTAACTGTACCTATCACTTCAAGATCATAGATTCTCTCACGGTGCATTCTTCTTCACCAATCTCTCTCCATTTTAATGACTAAAATTGGACCGCGCTATTTGTCTTCTCTTGGAAACCCAATTGGTAAAGTATGTTTATTGTATTAGTCTTTATTGGTTTCATGATTTTCAATATTTCCAGTTATTAATTTTGCCTTTATTGTTTCCTCCATTTTATTTCAATTAATTTACTTATTATTAATTTTCTAGATTGTTAGTTGAAGGCACATTATCTTAATACATTTGTGCTGCTATAACAGACTGGGTAAATTATAAATTAGAAGTTTGTTTCTAATAGTTCTGAGGGTTGGAATTCCAATATCAAGATGTAGGCAGATTTGATGTCAGGTGAGATCTCTGCTTTCAAGATGGTGCCTTGTTACGTCATGCTAACATGGCAGAAGGTGAACAGGCAAAAAAGGCCAAATGTTATGTCCTTAAGTCCTTTTATAAAAGTACTAATTAATTCATCAGGGAGGATCCCTCAATACTTGATACTTTCCAAGTGGCTTCAACTCTTAATACTGTTGCATTGGCAATAAAATTTTAACATAAATTTAGGAAGGCACAAAAACATTCAAATTATGGCACTTATTTTATGTACTTTTTTATCTTTTCATAGATTTGGATCTTGTTTTTTAATCTTACATTTATAAGTGCCATAATATGCTCTGGTTAATGGTTTCTCTGAGAGACAGCAAACTTGCTATTCAAATTCTTGATTTTTAAAAATAATAGCTCTGCTTTATTAGCCACCCAAACAGATAAGAGTGAAATATCTTTGTAAACCCCGTGTCTAAATTAAAAGTTTTAAAGAGCATAAACTATTGGCTTCAATAGGATCCCCTATAACACATAGCTACAATCTATAATTTATTAACAATGCTCATTATAAATATTCTTCATTCACTTATTTTGCCAGGTGATTATTTTCATTATTTGCTCTGCTTATAATTCTCCCTCTCCTCTTAGCTAACTCAATGACACCTGTTTCATTATTTAAATCAAACTTTTCTTGCTTTGGAAAAGGTATTTTCCCACCTCATCCATATTATTCTCTCCTCCTTACTATTAATATATGTATAGTCAGTAACATATATCTATCTTTTATCATGTACAGTGCTATATTGTGATAGTTATTTTTTAGGTCATTCTTAATAAGATTTATTTAATACACAGTTAAGAATATAATATATATTTTTATTTTCAATGCTGTCTTGACTCAGTTTTGGAGACTTGGCTTGGAGCTATTCAGTTTCCCTTTCTGAGAAATTCATTAACTTCACGTCCCAATCACTACACTCAGTGGGTTTTTACCTCTCAGGCCTCTATGCACTTACCCTAATAAGCCTTGAGCCAGGAACCAGACAACTAGGAACAGTCCCTGTGCCCCAGGACCCACAAAAATTACTCAAATTAGTCCATTTATATGGAGCCCACATAATTTAACTAACCTCTTTCATCCATTTGCCATGTATAAGCTGCCCCTGTGGCTCCAGCTTGGTGTTACCCTATCTCTGGGTACAACCTGCTATGTGGTCCTTTCTAGCAGTCTTCTCTCATTCAGAACTGTAAGTAACAGAGTTTGGGATTCCTTCTGTTTGTGTCAGTATGATGTGTCCTGCCATCAAATTTTTTTTTACTATTCAAGAGCATATTACTCCTTATTTTTCATGCGCTTTCATTCTTTCAGTAGCTTTTAAAATGAATAATTTAAATGTCTTATATCCTAAAGTAGTTCAGACTAGTAATATAGATGTTTCTAATTATTAAACTCATGCAATAATTTATAAGATGATTTTCATAGTTTCCCCTATAATGTCTTTCATTTTCTTCCAACTATTTATTCTGTTTCATCATTTCAAATGGCTTTTTAATAGCCTGGCTGAAGATGCTCATTTTCTCATACCCTTCTTCTATAGGAAATATATCTTCTTGAACCTTGGCATGTGCCCCTCCGTAGTTTCTTTCTGGGTTTAATCCTGTGACTTGCTTTGGCCTATAGATTTGGGGTTCAAGTGACAGTGTGTCATTTTGCCTACCACAATAACCTAAAGGCAATCAGCATCCTAGAGCTAAGTCCAAGTATGAAATAGAGCCTTCCAGTAGAATCTATCTGAAGCCTTAGGAAGCAGAAGTGAACCCATTAGCTGCAGCCAAACCCACCCATTTTACAAACTCAAGCAAAGCCACTGAATTGGGCCCAGTCTTGATTGGCTAAACTACATTTGGCCTATACATCCATAAACACTAGAAATATTTGTTGGTGTAGAAACAAAACAGATAAAATATAGAATAGGTATAAATGGTAATAGTGGGACCAACATTAATGTTATTGGCATGTAGTGGATTCCATGATGTTTAATGTGTTTATGACAGATAGATAAAATGAAGAACTTTTATCATCACAGTGTTAATCCTTATTATTTTACAAGGGGGACAACCCCCAAATCCCAGAATTTATTTATAAAAAATGTGCATTTATTCTTATACGTATAAACTTCAGTCACCTTCAAAGTTAACTCCATTTGATGAAATATACCTACTGAGACACTTTTTCCACTGTGGAAAACAGTTTTGAACTTATCAATTTTGATGCCTTTTAGTGCCTCTGCCATTTTTTGTTTCACCTCTGTTACATCTCCACATTGTCAAAATGTTTCCTTTGAGGACTTTCTTCATCTGGGGAAACCAAAAGCAGTTTCTCAGGGTGAGATTGAATGAAAAGGGAGGGTAGAGCCTGTGGGTCATGACAGTTTTGGTTAAAAACTGCTGAACACTCAGCACGGTGTGGGTAGGTGTACTTATAAATCACTCATCATGAAATGGGCAGACTCATTTAAAGAATCTCCAAAAAAATTTATTGAAACTGAATGTAGTCTCTCTTAGCAACACTAGCTGGCACACTGATGTTGATGGGTTCCTAGGACACTTGCCAAGCTGGGGAAACCTGTGCTATAAGGGGCTTGCCCTCCAAAAGGCAATTCCCATTGGGGGGGGTTCCCCATTCATATACCTAATCCTTGCATATTTTCTGTATATAACTCCTGCCCTTTTGAGGAACACTTCTGACTTAGAAATGTGTTCTAGCACATCAATAAGGGTATCTGATCTCAAACCAGGCAGTGGGGACCATGGGAGGCTCAAACTTTACCTGATCGATGTCCACTTGTATACCTCATCCTGAATTTTACCCCACATCTTTAAAATAAAATATAAAAAAGAAATGTGCCCTAGGAGATGATTAAACACTTTACCATGAGCCATCAAGTTATCATGTGACCTAAAATTTTCATTTTGTAATGAGAGTTTTCTGATCTACCAAGTCATAAATGTGGAGGAGCACAGCAACATTCTATAATCAAATGGAAATGTGGTATATAAAACTCAGGAAACTCCATAAGGCACAAGGGAGTTCTATTAGTAAGTAACTCAAATTCTCATGGCATCTTCTCCTGGTACAAAGCTCCCTCTTCAACTCACATGTGTGACTTCCTGAGAAATTTCCTATAACTAACTGACTGAGGAAAAATAGTTGACCTGTGGGCAAATGATTCCTTATTATATTCTGACATGACCCGGTGGTAGAGAAAAAAGCAGCCTTGTATCCTCAGTGAGGAGGACTTTGAAGGCTACTGGGGAAGAAAAGTATCAATGAACAGAAATTCAAGCTTCATATCTAATTGTTCACTTCGCAAAGAAATATAGACAACTAGAAGTATAGATCTGCAGTGATTCATAAGCCATGACTCACATGCTGGCCGAATGATCATGGAGTAGGAAGAACAATTCATAAATTGGTGACAAAAGGTTAGGGAAGGAGACAAGAAAAGCATGTGTCAGTATGGGCAAGAATTATAATAACAACAGAAAATTATCTTAATATTCAAGTAGGAAAGTTGGTCAGTTCTGTGAATATCTTGACAGTCATTTCCCAGAAATGCCAGCTCTTTCTCAGTGACCTCTTGAATTAAGTAGCCACGGTGACAGGAGTAGAGGTTAGTTGTGAACTCTACAACAAGTACTTCCTCTATCAAAGATCTGATTTGGTTTTAGCGTTCTTGCCAGTAGCAGTGAAAAGTCATGAACTTCCAGTATAACAGCATTTCTTGAGACAAACTTGTCACCTGATAGCAGGTTGGTTATCTTACAAACCTTTATGTTGTAAATGGCAAGATTTGTGTTCCTTTAGAAAAGGTATTTGTTCTGGTTACGTACTTGTCTTTCCTGCTTTATAGAATGCGCTAAACATAATAATGTACCATAATTTATCATAAAACCTTGTCATTAATTATTTTAAAGCTATATTATGGAACAGTAGAATGCCATTTAAAGAACAGAGTAACTGAACAATGTCCTTTAGGACATGCTATATGCTTTGCACCAGTGATCAGTGTTATAGTGCTATTTTTTTTACTGCCAGCATTCATGGGCCAATGAACCAAGAAGTGGACATAAGAGTAGCTGTTTACACTGTGGACCTTAGTTTCTCAGTAGCAAAACTTTTGTTTTCTATTTTTACAGTATTAGGCTGCAATAGTTTGGGCATTGTGGTTCTTGAAGAAAGAATGCTTTTGCCAAGGCATTAAGATTGATTTCAGTAAACCAGAAGCTAAGCATTTTGTATGACTTCTGCCGCTGAAGCAGCAGGCAAAGAGAAAGGATTTTCTGTGTTAGTTGAGATAATTTATCATGATTGATTTTCTACTGTTCAATGGAGGCAAAAAGAAGTGTGGCTGGAACCCAGAAGATTCTGTTGCCTCTCGGGCAAAAACTGTAAATAAATTTTGCACTGGCTGAGGATAAAAGGAATAAGGACTGGCTAAAGCAAAGAGAAGTTATAGATGCCAACTATGACTATGTGACCATTTGTACAAACAAGAATTGTCGTAATTATGCATATTTTCTTCTCGCTTTTATATACATATATGTATATGTTTGTATCTAATAGCAAGTATTTTTTTTTCACCTTTCTTCCCATGGTTCTTCTATTATCTAATGTTAACAGTGTTACTTGGGATCAAACTTATAATTTAGTCTTTAAGTTTCAAGATCCAAAAGAATTGTGAGTGAACAAAAATAATCCAGAGATGAATTGATTGACATGTGAGATTTAATATTTCCTTCTGATTATGTCTTTGACTATATAAGGATAATTCTGACAAGTTAAGCAGAGTACAATAGTATTATTACCTTTGGTCAGAACACAAATATGGATTTAAAAAATAGCTGTTTATAACTGCTGAATCCAACAATATATACACTGAGCGGGACTGTCTGAGGTCAATTAGGTATCATTTCTTTTTTTTTTGAGTAGGAGTCTCACTCTGTCGCCCAGACTGGAGTGCAGTGGTCTCTCCTGGCCACTGCATCCTCGACCTGCTGGGCTCCAGTGATCCTTCCACCTCAGCCTTTTGAGTAGCCAGAATTACAGGCATGCACTACCACGCTACATTTCCCACAATCCTTCTCATTGGAGAGTTACTGAATAAGTTTTCCTTATGTTAAAATGACTGTTAGCATGTTAGCCTCTCAGTTCCTTCTCTCATTCCTCCTCCCTATGACTGCCCCAACCTTCCATTAAACAGTAAATCACATCCTGCTTGGTGGGAAGGCTAGATAAGCCGTTCTGGAACTACTCAAGATAAACTGTTCTGTAACTGTGCTATACCAAAAATTTTCTGCTTGCACTACCCCCAACTCTGATGAAATTGTGGGTTTTGCCCTTATAAATCCCCTGCCTACTCTGTTCGTGATTGAGAGGTCTTTGGACATAAATCCGCTCTCGACCAACAGCTAGTAAAGGACTCAAAATTTGACTCTCAGTTTGTGGCGATTCCTGTCTCACACTTTGGCTAAAACCTTTGGAGGTCCCAGTGAGATATTGTAATTTTGGTTTTCACCACGAGCTCAGGAGGCAGCCTTGCTCCAGCTCGCCCCGGTTAGGTAAAAACATTACAGGAGAGGTGCTCCCTGAGTCATTGCAGGGGTCCATAAACTCTCATCTGGCTTGGAGGAAGAAGGAATGACTGCTGATTTTCTCTCACCTTAAAAATTCCTGAGTCCATCTGCGTTCTCCTAGGAGGTAAGAATCTGTTTAATCTGTTTATTCTGTATGTGACCACAACTCTGTTCAGGAGGGCGGAGACTGACAAGACCTCTCCTTAGACTCTGTTCATTAAAGCCAAGACGTTGGCTGAACAGAGTCTCGGTTGAGTATCTGGTTTCTGTTTGGGTACCCACTTTAACTTCTGATTGCTTATGACATTGGCCCCTTTCCTTACTTTGCATTCTTGCTGTGCTCTTTGCTACAGGGCTTGCTTCTGCTGCACTTTCGGACTGATCATCAGGTCAGAAACTTCTTCTGAGTTTTTTAAAACTTATCTCTGTTTTTAAAGGTCTGATCTTCATCAGGTGCCTACTGTAATTTACTGGTTTTAACAATATGGGGCTACCGACTTCTCAACCCTACAGTCCCTTGGACTGTATAACAAACAAAAAAACGTTTTTTTGCTGCATCTTGGAGGACTACTGATGGCCTCTGCCTAGCACTACTCCCTAGAGAGGAAAGAAAGTCCCCAAAGGAATGTTTGGACCACCAGCACCCATACTGGTGGGAAATGAAGTACTTGGTTTCTTTGCTCTTTTCTTTTCTGACTGGCAAAGTGACCCACAATGAATCTTGAAACTCCAACAGCTGCATGGTGTGCCTTTCTGCATCTTTGGTGAGTCATCCTTCATTTATCATCCATGGCACCTGACCCCAGCCTCCAGCCTTCTCGGCCCCCTTCCCCCCACTGTTTGATAACTCCCTGGCAGCAGCCCTATTTGCTGTAGCAAGTTACCACCCCCACATGTACTTGGGAAGCCCATTCAGGTTTCCACATAACTTAACAGGTCTCTCCTCAGGGGAGTGACTATGAAAAAAAGATATTGAGGCTCTTGCTTGTTTGTTTGTTTATATAACAAATCTCTCTCAAACTATATAAAAAGGTCAATTGTAATTTTAATCTGTTTTTCCAACCAAACATACAAGTGCTTTAGTAAAATTTTACTTCCAAATTGACCATGTGTTAACACATTAGTGCTGAATAACACCACTGTTTGTTATATCAGGCTCACTAGAGTTGTATTTTATAAATACAAAATTAAATCACCTGTTGTGCCTAACTAGCACCCTCTTATAAATTAAGTAAAGCTTTAAAATTCTAAACACCCTGGGTGACATGGTAAGGTTTGGGAACTGGCCATTCCCACCTAGTTAAGGAACTTTTACTAAGCCTAGTACCTCTTCTGCCAAATAGATAAAATACTGGGTACTCTGTGTAAAAACAATAAAGATGGGAACTGATCACTTTCATCTAACTGTCCACACCTTACAACTAAAACTACAACTTAGTAATTTTTAACAACTTTGCCTGTTCGTAATTAAAAATAAGTAGGAACAGATCATTACACATCCATGTGGTCTGTTCACTCTACAGGACTTTGCATAAAACTGTCACAAAGAGAGAAATCGTTAAAAAGTTTCATATGTCTAACCTATTAAAAAATAAGTTTTAAGGATTTTTAAGCCAAAATATTAAAAAACAAACAAACAAACAAAAAACAGTACCAACATGGAGGGTAGCCGCCAAACCAGAGGTCCAAAAAAGCACCCTAATTGGCAGTCGCAATTAGTCACCAAAACTCCAAGCGCCCATCAAAGACCTGGTAAAAACAAACTTGCTAAGGGAATGGTGTCCATTGCTTAGGGGTACAATCATTGGGGGCACACTGAAAGCATAGTTGCCCCAAAGAGGCCTAAAACCTCCTGGACCTTGTCCACTGTGCTGGCCAGAAAGCTATTGGAAAGCAGGTGCACTCTCTTCTGAAGAGAGGAGAGAACACTTGGCTCACAAATGGTGGCCACTTATAAAGATCTATTAATCTACTAAACTGCCTGGCACTGGCTCACCATCACCCCAACAATACCCCAGGTGATTATTAAGGCACTGGAACTCAAATTAATTTCTTAAGCAACACAGGTACCAGCTGTTTGGTCCTGATCATCCATGCTGAAATTGTAAATTTAAGAGTCTAAATAGTTAACCTGAAATTGCAGGGTTAAATAGAGGCTTTTAAACTCTATTTCTCTCTTTTCTGCCTGCTTTGAATCTGCTAAGCTTCTGGTGTTAAGATAAGCTCACTGTTTCAAGGTTAAATAAAAAAATTTTGTTTTTCTTATACCAGTTCAGCCAGTTCTAACTAAAATGTAAACATTAAAAACCATTTAAAACTGAATTTAAAAAGGTTTTAAAAATTAAACTGCCATGAAAACTGCTTTGCCCCAATTTTAGCCCACAACCTTTATTGAACTGCCTATTGGGGCAAACAAAGCTTAGCCATGCAAGCAGGTTCCAATATTTTCAGATATGTAATTTAAATTCAAGTGTCTTTTGAAAAATGTTAAGTTTGTTGCTGTTTCATGACTGAAGTTTGGAGGTAACTGTTGTTAAATCTTTATATATATATATATATATATAAATTAAATTATATGTATGTGTGTGTGTATATATATAATACACACACATAAATATATATATGTATGTTAAATTGTGCTTGTGTGTAGGTGCATGTTATGTTTTGTTCAGCATGCTACCAAATTGACTTCTAAGTAAATAAGTATTCATAAAGTAAATAAATAAATCTAAATTCTTTCCAAGTTAAAGTAATTTTAATAATCCTTGATAAATAAAAATGAATTTAAAATTATTGACAAAATTTAAAAAAATTAATAAGTAGAAGAAAGAGAGATGTAAAAAGAAGTTATGGATATAAAGATTTATTTTTGGAGCTGGGCTTGGTGGCTCAGCCTGTAATCCCGTGCCTTTAGGAGGCTGAGGTAAGTGGATTGCCTGAGCCTGCGGGTTTAAGACCCGCCTGGGCAGCGAGACCTCATCTCTACAATAAATCAAAAATCAGCTGGGCATGGTAGCGCATGCCTGTAATTCCAGCTACTTGGAAGGCTGAGGCGGGAGGATCACCGGAGCCCAGCAGGTCGAGGCTGCGGTAGCCAGGAGTGGCCACTGCACTCCAGTCTGGGTGACAGAGTGAGACTCCAACTCAAAAAAAAAAAAAAAAATTATTTTTGGTAAGGAAAATTATAAAGGAAAGAGAATAATTTTGTATAATAAAATTTTGCCTTAAAGTGAAATGAAAGAGAGAAATACAGGGCAAAACAGAGTCCAAGCATGTCATCAATGATATATGTAAGTCAGGATAAGGTTTGTGAAGGGGAATTTATCAAAAAAATCTTGGTATTTAATTATGTTTGTTATATCTTTTTCTCCAGTTCTAACTGCTGTTATGGCTTAAAAGGGTTTTTAATTACTTAAGAAACTGAACTTTTAAAAAATTAAAGTTTTTATATCATCATTTTGTATAAAAAAGATCGTGTATGATACATTTTTGTCCTACAATAAAATGATTGGTTATTCTTTTAAAAAGTTATAGGACAAAAATAAAAGGTTCAAACATGTTTAAAAATGACATAAATATGTCAAAAATAATATGCTAAAAGTTTATTTTAAAAAAGTAACTTACAATGACCTGTAATCCTGTGTTGTAACATTATATTTTAAAATATTTTAATACTTAAACTCTTCAAGTTCTCAATTTAGTCACTCTAAACTGGGGTTAAAAAAAAACAAGCCCCAGAAACCACACCTGCCCCACACCGTCCTCTTAAACTGCCTGCAGACCAGACATAATGATTATTAATCCAACATAGAATAAATAACAAAATAACCTGGACTTCACCCTCTAGCACATCAATTGTTGTGAAAGTATATTAGACATATTATAAAAGCAGAAGGGACAGTTTTCTCTTGCCAATGTTTACCCATTTTACATTTTCTTGTTCATTATTATTTCCTGCAATTGAAGCTACAACTGAACCACATGTCACTAATGTTTTTAATTTTTCTTCAGACTTTGTCAAAGTGCTATATTTTCTTGTTAAAGTATACAAGGAATAGTTTACAAGGAAATATTTCAATTTATGTTGATAAATTAAAGGTTTTAGCTAATCATACATATAATATATGGGATTACTTTCACTTTTTCAGCATTGTTTCTGAGGCAATAATTTTTTGCTTAATAATTTTTGCCTGTGCTCTTGCTCAGTGTTTTATTAAATCCAAATAGTATTCAGTTATAATCCCACCATTTCCTGTTCATGCCCTTGGAAATAGATAGGTAGGAACATCTGTATGGCCCACTTCAGCAGGAAGTAGTTACAGGAAACTGATTTTCACCCCATTTCCCAGGATCATAAATATATTTCCAAGAGCAGGAGTGGGAAATGAAAGGACGGTCCTAGAGTGGGAAGCCATTTTTAAAAATCTTGTTCCTAAACTCTAACACAATAATTAAAAAAGTAGAAACTACGTCTGAAAAAAATACATGCTCTAGGAAAAATTAACTTTGCCAACTTTATCTTTTCAGAAACACAGACTCCTTAAGCATGACTGGTACCGGCCTATTGTAATTTTTCCTTTTAAAAAATCCATACTTCTCAAACAGGATCAATATCGACCCATTGTATACTCAGTGCATAGTGACCTGGACCCCCCCATCAAGGTCTCCAAGACATCCACAAGTGGTCAACAAGGAAGTCATGGCAGTCATGTCTACCTAATTTCAATATCTTCAGAGGAAGGAATTTAAGCCAGGCCTTGGGGGGCCATGGGACCAGACTCATCTAGAGTGGAAGCCTGCTTCCTCTCTGTAGAAAATAAATCTTTCTCTTCTCTTTTACCTTCGGAGAAGAGTCCAGCACCAAAGGAGGGTTCTGTGTAATGCTAGAGAAATTATGCTATTTTTATGCCAACAAATCAGGCTTATTAAAGAAACTCTCCAGAGGGTCTGAGAAAATTTGGACAAATGACAAAAAGAAAGGGAAAATAAAAAATCCTGGTTCCAAACTTTGTTTAATTGAAACCCATGGCTAACTACCTTAATTACAGGTCTGGCTGGCCCTCTGCTTCTCCTCCTTCTTGGTCTACTCATCAGGTCCTGTATATTAAATTAAATAGTTGGGTTTATAAGACAACGAATCACTTCTGTAAAACTCAAGTACATTTGGGCGCATTAAAACCACTTCCCCATAATAAGTTAGTCAATGCTTTGACTCATGAACAACTAAAAGGAGGGAATAAAATGACTGTTAGCATGTTAGCCTCTCAGATCCCCCTCTCATTCCCTCTTCCTCATGACTGCACCAACTTTCCCGTAAGCAGTAAATCACATCCTGTTTGGTGGAAAATTCAGATAAGCTGTTCTGTAACTATTCAAGATAAACTGTTCTATAACTGAAAATTTCCTGCTTGTATTCCCGCCAACTCTGATAAAATTGTGGTTTTTGCCCTTATAAATTCCCTGCCTACTCTATTTGGGGTCGAGAGTTCTTTGGACATAAGTCCACTCTCAACCACTGGTTAGTAAAGAACTCAAAATTCGATTCTCAGTTTGTGACGATTTCTTTCTCACACTTTGGCTATAACAATGTGAAGAACCCTGGTTATTTGTAGTACTGGAATAAAGGGTTGTTGTTATTCCATGGACTGGGCAGAGGCAAAATTCACAGCAGCCTCTTTGCAAGCTCTTGAGGACACAGATCTTCCCTGTTTCAGACTAGGCAATTTGTGAGGGCTTCTTAAAAGTCCTCAATGAATTCATTGAGCAGCATTCAGGCAGATACTTGGGAACCTCTGGTTTATATTCAGATGAAAAACAGAATAACTTAAGCTTTTATGGCCTTTGGTGGCAGCTCTCTTACAATTGCTGTAAAGTTTCCTTCAATACCACTCCTCAACTAATAACAGAATCTGAGACTTATTTTTTTATATTTAGTTGCAATCAGCTTCTGTTTTTTTGGTTGAATGCAGATTGATAGTGGGTTGTAGCTCCTGGAGGATTACAAATGGAACACATGTTTTCTACACCAACTCAGTGTTAAAAGTTGAATATTTGTTCAATTAACTGATTATGCAGGTCAAATTTGCACTTTACCTCATATAGCTAAAAAGCTAAAATGGGAAAATTATAAAAAAATTTCTAGGAAGGAATAAGACTTGTGTTTCCCATTGCTACTATCTTGAGTAATAATTGGCAACTAATCCTTCCTTGTGTATTCAAAGGTCTTTAGTTATTTATCTAGGCCATGGTAGTATTGCACATTTTTATACTCACACCAATTAGACTTTCCTCTGAGAGTTTATATCTGAGGAATGATTCAATTTTCACTGAGATGTCAAAATGTCAGTTATTTCTGTGATGGAAAAGAAAGTAAAACAAAATCAAACAACAAAAAAAAAAAGAAAAGAAAAAAAGCTGGGCATTGTGGCACGCATGAGGCTATAGCTCTAGCTGCTTGGGAGGCTGATGCAAGAGGATTGCTTGAGTTTAAGAATTCGAGGCTGCAGTGAGCTAGAGCATGCCACTGTACTTCTGCCTGGGTGACAGAGCTGGAATGAAATCTCATATCCTAAAAAAAAAGTTTAAAAAAGAAAAAAAAAGAAACATAAAAATAAACCTTTGCCTATATGATTAAGCATGCTTTATTAATACTATATTAAATAAATTGCAGTAACAAATAACAATTAAATATTAACTCTTTCATATCAAGAATGATAAATATACGTGTACTGCTTTGTTGTACCTCAGTTCTAAAACCACTTGAGATGCAACTTCATAAAAACTATGTCCTGTAATAAAAATAATTTATTTAAATACGTTTATAAGCTTTTAAATACATTTAAAATTCTACCTTTGCAATTTTTTCCTGAAATGTACTCTTTTTGAAATGTTTAAAATTATGTTTTCATAAGAAGTTTCTTTTCAACCCATAGGGTAAAATTCAGAGATTGAGAATCACACACATGCATAGAAATCCTTTGATGGCATGGCTTCTAAATCATGTCTGTTTACATGTTTTTATTTTATTTATTTTTATCTGAAAATGGTTATGAGTAAATGGATATATTCAAACTGGGACTATTGAGGTCTGTACTGTGGATAGATAATCAAACATAATAGAAGCTGGGAACACACTATAGGATTTATAATTTAATATCAGTAGTACCAACTAGCAGTCAATAGGAAATTATAAAATTTCACTGACAACATTTTGAGACCGATGCATTCAATTCACTTAATGTTGTCTACAACTGACCACTTACTTGTGAGAACTAGCAAGATATACTTCCTTCTGACAGTAATCCTTGCTATTGATTTCAAAAGTCTGCTTCAGCTAAAGTCAATTGACATTTATATCACTAACTTAGCAGGGATGAAATTTTGAGTTTATAGCTCTGCCCTGAGGGGCAGAAGCATCACATAACATATGAGCCTTTGATGTGGGTTCTAAGGTAAAAGGATAGAAAATGCATATGAAAGTAGCAGTTATTTTTTTCGTACACCGATTTTGCTCCACAATGGGCTATGCTGTTTTAATTGAAGTGACTGCAAATAAAGGAAAATCTTAGTGAATATATTTGTAAAACTGATATTATCTGATTGGATTCAGCTGTTAATAAGTGTAATGGGAAGAGAGAAGCAATCAAATTAACCATGATTAAACTGAGAAAACAAGTCTTTTATGACTCTAAACATTTTCTTTAGGATCTGATAAGAATGAAACCTCCCTGAATTCTCTGATATCTGTGCCTAAACAATAGTAAAAGCAGTAACTAACATGATTCAGTCTTACTGTCTCAGTAATAGTGCTATTTATGTTATTAAATTTAGATGGCTTCTCTCTACTTCTAGGCTGCACTGATATTGCTATCATATTGGAAGATAAATTCAATTTGCCATTCAATATTGCTGAAAACTTATTTGAGGATGTGTTATAGAGTCTATAATGCTGCTCTTTTGCTAGATTTTATTAGTTTTTGCTTTAAAATGTACTAAATTATTGCCCTGTGTTTACTCCTTTTAGTCCATTTACTTTCAATTATTTAATCATTTGGTTATAGTCTTAAACTTAGTGTACAACAGATTGCTATATTTTGTCTGATATCTCTCTATACTTGGTCTGATATTTAGAACTCATTCTATTAAAATTCCAATATTCATTTTCATGTTCTTAATTTTTGTAAACTATTCCAAAAACAACTACATTTGAACAACTTTGTATTCATCATGGTACAATAATGCCAGTAGCACTTATTATTTAAATTAATAATTTAGGAAATATTTGTTGATATCTACATACAGTACCTACAATAAACTGAGGATGTCATAGAATTTACCAATAACATTTTATGGTTTCTTAGTTATTCGTATATCTTTTTAAAAATTGGGTTTGAGATTCCATAATTGTAATGAAATTCAATTTCATTATAATACTCATTATTTGTCTTTAAATGGAAGCAATCACACAAAAAATTTGCATGATAAACCTATTTTGTTATACATGGTAAAACAATTTTTGCAATATAACCTAAATATTTTATTTTTATCAGTGAATATATGTTTTGAATATCATCAGATTTGAAGAATGTGAGAATGACAAACATTTATTTTTGTCTTTTATTATTTGTACAAGAGCACTGTCATGAGGCAAATAGCATTGGCTAATGCTATAGGTAGAGAATTATAACTAGAACACTAAGGCCATATAGAATGATCTTATTTTGTTTGATATGAGAAAATAAAGTGTTATGTATTTGTTTAAGAATGTTAAATACAACTCACAAGGTTGTTAGTAAAGAGACATTATTAATTTTTAAATAAAATCACAGGAGATTTCTTATGTTATTAAAGATTTTTACAAGTACAATGATAAAAAGAAAAAAAATTCCCTCACCCCAGATTATTAATAATGATGCTTGTATAATGTAAATCAATAGATACGTTTAAATTCAAATGTATAAAATGTATGAAATAGCAAAAAAATAAAAATACTGTCTATAATTCTCCATCTTGTTTGTCAAATGTACCTACTGTGAAAATATTTTACATTTCACCAAAATTAAAAAGGCATATGTCATTTCATATCTTTTTAATACAGAGATTTCTTTTTCTACAATTTAGTATTCTAGTATAAAATGCACTATACTATAAATCTCCTTAATCTATTGTTTATTGTTAATAATAATATATCATGATGAATATATTTACTTATCTTCACAAAAAGATCTAATTTTTCAGTATAAATACATATTCATATATATTTGACAATTTATTTAAATCATATCTGCTTATTTAATTTTACATTGTTATACTTATTTTGCTGTTATATGTAATATTGCAAAACATATCCTTGTATATGAAAGTATATTTTTTTAAGTATAACCCTATGGCAAAATATTACACTTGAAATCTGTTTATAATGTTAAGTGCAGTTTCAATTTGTATCCATATCGTCAGTTTTCCCCCCAAAAGGATTAGGGGTTGCAAAGAATGTACTCCCTTTTATTCTCCTTGTGTTCTTTTGCTCTTATTTTCCCCTTTGATTAACAAGCATTGACAATTGAAAAAATATTATCTCTTTTGTATTTCAATTTTTCTAGTTATAGAAGAGATTGTATGTCTAGGTATTCATCAAATATTAATATTTATTACTGCTTTGTTATTTTGTTCCAAATTGTTAACATAGACTTTCATAATTTGTTCATTTTTAACCTTGAATAAGGCTTTTGTACATTAATAAAATTGTTTACAAAAATTGTGTTTTGCTTTCTACTTTTCTTTTTACTTCTTGCTTTTTTTGCTTAGTGTCATTATTTTGCAAGAAAGAAGTTTTGGTTCTTCTTTATGACTTTGGACTTTGTGTCTTAATTAAAAGGATTTCCTCATTTCAAAACCTTAAATACATCAAGACTTTTTTTTAACCTAGAATAGTATTGCCCAATAAAAGTATTTTGTGAGCCACATATGTATTTTTATTTGTCTAGAAATCACATAAAAATGTAAAAAGAAACAGGTAAAATTAATCTCAAGGGCCACTTCCTTTAAATCATTGTCCACTCCAAATTCCATTCTGTCTTTAACAAGTTTATTCCTTTCACTTTGCAGATATCCTCTTTTTAAAATGTGTTTTTAAAATATAAACAAATTTGATTTTTCTTGCTAATTCCACCTTTCTCTAATTTTTTTTCCATATCAGCAGGACAAAGAAACCAAAATCATGTAGAAAAGAAAAGGAAAGGGAATATTCTGAATGCTTGCATATACCTTGTTTTCCTACTCTGAGTTGATCTGAATGCTTTTTTAAAAAGTTGCAAACTCTCATATAAAAATGTCTCAGATCATCCTCCTTAGAAAAACTCTATTTACCTATTAATATACTTAGGCTCCACCTATTTTTATAAACATCAGGTATCTCTTTATGATAGCTAGTATTATTCATTGTATGGTTGAATTAAGATAGCAAAATACTGTCTAAACAAAACATACATAATGTTTTCCACAAAAAAATGAATCCTAGATTCTATCCTTCTAATTTTTTCAACAAATATGTCTTCTAAATTCATAAAATGCTCAAGAATTAAGCTTTTTTTTTTTTTTACAAATTTAGTAAGTTTATATACAATATTAAAGAGTTTTTTTAGTGAATGAAAGATGGTGTTTGGTGGTGCAGATATCATTATTAGTTATTTATTCAAGTTCTCAATAAATTCTTTACATTAAAAAATGATCTAGCATTTGTAAAGTTCTAGAAAAGAGAACTCACATTAAATAAATAGTTTTTAAATAACTTGTATGACTTAAATAGTTTTTAAAAACCCATATACAGAATAAAATGCACATTATATTTGGATATATCCTTCTAGTACTCAAAACTAAGACAAGCAACATAAAACAGGATCAACCAAACAGTTCCTGACATGCAAAACTGTTCTGTTTAGTAATGATGCTTGAATTCCTGTGATAGTACTTGTAAAAATTATGTATGTTTTCTTAACAACAGCATTTTAAATATAAGCATAATTATAAAATATGACTGCTTCCATAAGTTATTAAGGAAAACAAAAGCCTTGAAAGATGCTAGCAGTAGACTTCAGACAAAATGTAAGAATTATAGGCTGAGATGAAAGTTTAGGTAGGCATAAATTTGAAAGACATATTTAAAACTAAGACATCAACAAAATACAACATAATGGTAGTCGTGGACATAGCAGAAACTCAGAACACAAGAAATGACAATTTGCTGCTACCAAATTCCCCAAAAGGTAGATTTTGTTATGTTTGGACAATATTAAGTTATTATACAAATCCTAACTACCATTGATTTCATACAGTGGCTGAATAGGTTCTCCTCTCCCCAGTCAGTGGTGGAGGCGCTGGTGAAGATGAGTTGGTTGAGAAATTGAGGTTTTGCTTCTGGGATCTCTATTCTGCTCCATTGGTCTATATACCTGTTCTTGTACCAATACCGGGCTGTTTTTGTTATTGTTGCTTTATAATAGAGTTTAAAGTCCGGGAGTGTGATTCTTCTAATTTATGAGCATGGAATAATTTTGCATTTGTTTGTGTCATCTTTGATTTCTTTGAGCAGTATTTTGTAGTTTTTATTTTAAAGGTCTTTCATGCCTCCAGCTAGGAAGTTGCCAAGGTATGTTTGTTTGTTGTTGTTTTCTGGTTATTTGGAATGGGATTGTGTTTTTTATTTAGGCTTCTGTTTGTTCGTTGTTGGTGTATAGCAATGTAACTGTCTTTTGCAGATAGATTTTAGATCCTGAGACTTTGCCAAAGTCCTTTATCAGTGCAAGGAGGTTTTTGACAGATTATCTTGGATTTTCCAGGTATAGAATCATGTCTGCAAAGAAAGATAACTTGACTTCCTTTTTTCCTATTTGGATACTGCTGATCTCCTTCTCTTGTCTGGTTGTTCTAACTAGGACTTCTATAACTATATTGAAAAGGAGGGGTGAGAGTGAGAATCCTTGCCTTGCTCCAGTTTTCAGGGGAAATGATTTCAATTTTTGTCTGTTTAGTAGTGTGCTGGCTGTGGGATTCTTGTAGATGTCTCTTAATATTTTGAGGTATGTTTCATTTATGCCTAGATGCTCAAGGTTTTTGTTTTTTTTTTTTAATCAAGAAGGGGTGTTGTATTTTATCAAAAGCTTTTTCTGGGTCTAATGATAATTATGTAGTTTTTGTTTTTACATCTGTTGATGTATTTAATTATGTTTATGGTCTTATGAATGCTAAACCAGCTCTGCATCCCAGGGATGAAGTCTACTTGGTCATGGTGGATGATTGTTGAGATGTATTATTGAATCCGATTTACAAGGATCTTGTTGAGAATTTTAGCATTAATGTTCATCAAGGATATTAGTATGCATTTCTCTTTCTTTGTTGGATCTTTACCTGGCTTGAGTATCAATGTGATGTAGGCTTCATAAAAAGATTTGGGAAGAGTTCCATCTTTCTCAATTGACTGGAATACTCTCAATAGGATGGTTATCAGTTCCTCCTTGAATGTTTTGTATAATTCTGCTGGAAAGTCCTCTGGTTCAGAGCATTATTTTTGTAGGTAATTTTCTTATGACATCATCAACTTTCTGGATTGTTATTGTTCTGTTTAGGGTCTCAATTTCTTCTTGTTTCAACTTGGGGAGGTTGTGTGATGTCAGAAAGTTCTCCATTTCCTTTAGATTTTATTTATTTTATTTTATTTTTTATAATCAATATTTTTTATTATGATATTGTGGAGTACAGTTAAGGGTTACGTATATAAATATGCTTTGTTCAGGCACCCTGGTTGATAAGAGGTGTCTCCCTGTTCCCAGACAGGTATTTGCTACCATTAATCTCATCTCCCTTCCCCTTCCCCTCCATAGTTTCCCACCACTGTCAGTCATTTTCTTATAGTATTACATTGGATGTTCAAGGTCCACTATATGAGTGAGAACACATGATACTCAGATCTATGTTTCTGTGAGAGGTCACTCAGTTTTATAGACTCTAGTTCCATCCAGGTTGCTGTGAAATTCATGATTTTGTTCTTTTTTATGGCTACATAGTATTCCATCATGTATATGTAGCATATTTTTTTAATCCAGTCCTCTTTTAATGGACAGCATGGTTGCTTCCAGGTTCTTGCTATTGTGAACAATGCTGCGATAAACATACATGTGCAGGTATCTTTTTTATAGAGTGATTTGAGACCTTCAGGGTATACTCCCAGTAGGGAGATTGTGGGGTCATATGGGAGGTCAATATTTAGAGCTTTTAGGAATCACCCTACTGTTTTCCACAGAGGTTGCACTAGTTTGCACTCCCCCCAACAGTGTAGAAGTGTCCCCTTTTCGTCACACCCTTTCCAGCAACTGTTATTTTTTGAGTTATTGATAATTGCCATTCTGACTGGAGTTAGGTGGTATTTCAAGGTGATTTTGATTTGCATCTCCCTGATAATTAGTGAGGTTGAACATTTCTTCATGTGTCTGTTGGCTGCTCGGATGTCTTCCTTTGAGAAGTGTCTGTTCTGTACTGGAAATCCTGGCTAGAGCAATCAGAGAAGAGAAGGCAATCAGAGGTACCCAAATAGGAAAAGAGGAAATCAAGTTATGTTCTTTGCAGATGACATGATCGTGTACCTTGAAAACCCAAGAGAATCTGTCAAAAATCTCCTTATACTGATAAAGGACGTTGGTAAAGTCTCAGGATGTAAAATAAATGTGCAAAAGACAATCACATTTCTTTACACCAATAATATATAAACAGAAACCCAAATAAAAACCACAATTCTATTCAAAATAGCCACAAAAAAAATGAAATACCTTGGCATCTTCCTAACAAGAAACGTGAAAGACTGTTACAATGAAAACTACAAAACACTGCTCAAAGAAATCAAAGATGACACGAACAAGTGGAAAAATATCCCATGCTCATGGATTGGAAGAATCAACATTGTGAAAATGTCCATCCTACCTAAGGCAATCTACAGATTTAATGCAATACCCATCAAATTACCAACAACATTCTACTCAGACCTAGAAAAAACAATACAGGAATTCATATAAAAACACAAATGACCAAGAATAGCCAGAACAATCTTCAGGAAAAAAAAAAAAAAAAAAAAAGAAGAAGGTATCACATTACCAGACTTCAAACTTTACTATAAAGCTACAATCATCAAAACAGCTTGATATTGGTAGAGAAACAGGCATATAGATCAATGGAATAGAATTGAGAGTTCAGAAGCAAAACCCCAATTTCTCAACCAACTCAACTTCAACAAAGCCTCCTACTGTACATAGTAGTCTCTGATAATCTTTTGTATTTCTTCAGGGTCAGTTGTGACTTGACCTTTTGCATTTCTGACTGTGTTTATTTGAGCCATTTCTCTCTTTTTCTTGCTCCATCTAGCTAGAGTCCCTCAATCTTGTTTATACTTTCAAGGACCAGCTTTTTGTTTCATTGATTTTTTTTTATATTTTATTTTTTTCTTCTATGTTCCAAATTGGGCTTTTATTTTGGTGGTCTGGATTATTCTGCTGAATTTAGGGTTTTGATGGTCTTTCTTTTCCAGTTCCCTTAGGTGATTTGTTAAGCTGTTAATTTGTGTTCTTTCAATTCTCTTCATGTATGTTTGTAGAGATGTGAATTTCCCTCTTAATACTGTTCTCATGGCATTCCAGAGGGTTTGATAAGATATTTCTTCATTTTCATTTGTTTCCAGATATCTTCTAATGTCTGTTTTGATTTCCACATTGACCCAGGAGTTACTTAGCTTCGTGCTATTTAGTGTCCAAGTCTTTGTTAATTTTGGGGAGCTTTGTTGGTCCTGATATTTATTTTTATTTCACTGTGGTCTGAGAAGGTGTATAGCAGGATTTCAACCTTGTGAAATTTGTTTATGCTTGATTTATGGCCAAGGATGCAGTTGATCTTAGAATACTTTCCATGTGGTGATGAGTAGAATGTATATTCTGTGTTTGTTGGGTGGAGTATTCTGTAAGTATCAATTAAGTGCATTCGGTCAAGCATCACATTGGGGTTCTGGATCTCCTTGTTGATTTTTTGGGGTTGTTGATCTACCTAGGGTCATGAGTGGGTATTTAAATCCCCAGTTATGATAGTGTTAGAGACAATACTTTTTAAAGTTTACCTAGAAGCTGCTTTAGGAAAGTTGGTGCTCCTACGTTGGGTGCATGCATATATGTTTAGGAAGGATATTTATTGCTGATGGATTCAACTTTTTATCGTTAAGTAGTGACCTTCTATATTTAAAAAAAAATCTTTGATAGTTTAAAGGGTATTTTGTCTGATATTAACATTGTTACTCTTGCATTCTTCTGTGTTCCATTCATCTGAAATTTTGTTTCCCATTGTATTGAGTCTGTGAGTGTCCTTTCTGGTGAGCTGAGTTTCTTCCAGACAATATATTGATGCCTCATGATATTTTATTCATTTTGCTATTCTATGTCTTTTCAGTGGTGCATTAGTCCAGTCACATTCAGGCTAATTATTGGAATGTGAGAGTTTATCCATGTCATGAGATTGTTATAGTGTTTGTTGTCATTGTTGCTATTTTTTTTGTTGTCTTTATTTTGCTTTTTGGGTTGATTCATGTGTGTTTTCAATCTTTTTCCTGCATTCTTGTGAAGGGCATTGTTGCTCTTTTTTCCCTTTCTTCTGTGTTTAATACTTTCTTAATTGTTTCTTGTAGAGCTGGTTTAGAGGCAGCATAAGATATTAGGGATTAGATGTATGGGAAAGATTTTAATTCTCCATCACTGATGAAGCTTATTTTAGTTGAGTAGGTAATTCTTGGTTGAAATTGCTTATCTCCAAGAACTTTGAAGATTGGGCTCCAAGTTCTCCTAGCCTGAGTGTTTCTGTAGATAAGTCTGTTGCTATTCAATTGGTCTTCCCCTATAGGTAGTCTGACCATTTTCTCTCACTGCCTTTAGGGATTTTTCTTTTATACCTACTTTGTGTAGATGAATTATTTTGTGTTGAGGAGTTGGTCTACTCATTTGTCATCTTGCAGGGGTTCTCTGAGTCGCTTGTGTTTGAATGGTTGCATCACTGATGAGATCAGGGAAGTTTTCTGGGGTAATTTCATGAAATGTTCCTTCCAGGGTGGTCTCTGTCTCTCTATCTGCCTTAGAAAGTCCAACTAATCTTAGGTTTAGCCTCTTGAAATAATCGCTCATCTCTTGAAGGTTTTGCTGTGGGGGGTTTTTTAGCCTCTTTTCTATGTTTTTGACAGTTTGGGCTAGTTCCATATTTCAGTCCTGAAGCTCTGAGATTCTTCTACTTGGCTAATTCTGCTTTCCATGCTTATCCATTTGCTATTTATTTCATTCATTCTATTCTTTATTGCTGTATCTTAGTTAACAACTCCTTCATTCTTTCCTCTTGCCTCTCCTTGATTCTACTTATTCTTTCTATTAATATCTTGATATCTTGGTTTGTGGTTTGAAACCAGTCATTCTAGAGACTCTTCATTGTTTGTGTTCCAAAGTTTGTATTCTCTGACCTCCCAGGAGTCTGTGTGAGATCCATATACTTCTTTTGGTTTTGCTTCTTTTGTTTAGATTTTCCTCCCTTCTTTTTTTCTCCACTTTTTAAATTCTGTAGTCCAGGGATGTTGGTGAGTAGCTTTTATTTCTGTTTGCTCAATCTTTTATTCTTTTTTTGTGTGAATCTTCTAGCTTTGTTCAATTCTGAAGCTGGACTGTGGTGGGAGGCTACAGTCTTTGCAGTTTTGAGATTTAATTGAGGTGGAGCTTTGATCCAGACTCTACTTGCAGATTCCAGTATCCACAGATAGGTGTGTGGGCCCCCTGGAACCTACTCCCTACTGTCTTACAATCTGTCCATTTAGAGCAAGTATGGGTTTTTTCCCTGGATGCAAAATGAGCTAAGAGAAAGGAAGAAATAGGGTGAGAGAAAGGTGGAGAGAGAGGAGTAAGTGGGAAAACAGACAGATGAACCAACTAACAAATTTAAAAAGACACAAATAAAGACAGAAAAGAGTAAAAAAAGAAACTAAAACATACAGACAATCATACAAACACACAAACCAACAAAAACTCCCCTACTGTTGTACTCAACCCCAAAAATGCCCATGTACAGGCAGGAAGTTTAAAAAAACAATAATTAAATAACAGAAACAGAGCAAGTATGAAAACATTATAAAAAATGAAAGAGAGGAAAAAAACTAAAACAAAAAGCAAACAAACAAAAATGAGCAAAACAAATAGACCAAAAAAAACAACAACAAAACTTGCTCTGGGGTGGTTCCTGTGAGTCTAACTCCCTTTCAGCTCTGATCTCCAGTCCCTCCCCTCTGCTTTCAGGGTCAGCTGATAAGGTTGTTCTCCTTGTGAGTCAGATGTCCTAGTCTACTGCAGGAGGAGGGTGTATCAAATCTGGACTCACTCTGCTTGCTGCCTGTAAAGTCTACCACTCAGGTCTGATCCATCATGGGGGAGGGGCGTTTGACTCTCTAAGTTCCATAAGATTACCTTAGGTCCCAAGTTGTAGGCTGGGTTGGGCTGGGTAGGGCAATACAGGTCTTTGCCTGGTCCCAGGACAGAGAAAATCGCTGCTGTCATGGTTTCCTCATCATGGATGGGCTCCTCTCCAACTCTCCCTGATCTTCTCTCTTCATGGATCAGATTAGGGCTCCAGTCACTTTGGTGTCACAGGTGATGGTGTGTGCCAGGAGCCAGGCAATGAGAATCAGCTGTATGAGTCATGCTTTTCTCAGGAGAGTTCTGAGACTGGCAGACGATCCTGTGTGTCAGTGGCTCCAGTTTCAGGATGGTGGGGGGTTGCAGTTACCTCTGGAGGAGAGCCCCAGGTGTATGAACATGAGTGTCCCCTCAGACAGACTTTCACTCACCCACCGGCACACACCTACTCACACAGAGAGTTTTACGGATGTTGGCTTTTTCAGACTCTCACAGTCTGACTTGTCCCGTCGCCATTCTGCTGAAAGTTCCAAAACATTTGTATTCTGCTAACCTCAATATTTGGTTTGCTTTCCTTACTCCCTTTTTTTTTGGGGGGGGGCAATTTCTTTAGTGTTCTTCTTTTTCTCAAAGACTTAGACCCATATGTACAATACTTCCTGTAGTTTATCTCTTGTTTAAAAAACATTTTCTTGTCCTATGGATATCCACAGAACTAAGCAAGACACTAGCTCATACTTCTCAAATTACTTTCCCTTAATCATAGTGTATCTGACAAAATGGAGAAATAGACCAAGAAGGTAACTTCTATTTTTTGTTATATGTGTGTAAAGACAGTATTCTTAAAGTTTTAAGTATTTGCAAAATTGTCAAGGTCATAACAAACAAAATTTAGACATCATGACTAATTGGAAGATATCAAAGAAAAAATCTGAAATTTAGTTGATAGTGATATACAAATGTTGATTTTTCTGGTTTTGACAAATTTGCTTTGGTTATGTAAAATGTTAACATTGGTAGAATCTAGATAGAGGGCACACAGGATTCTTTATGTTTATCTTTGTCACTTTTCTGATTTTTTGTAGCATTATTGCAACATAAATGTTTAAAGAGCAATTAAAAACAACAATATAAAGTTACCTATCCAGTTATTCCTTTACAAGTCAGGCCATCATTAGGGTATCTCCTTCTGAGAAACTGCCTGAAAATGCTGGGTTATGCTTATTGGGAAGATTCTAATTTGAATTTAATAGTGTCACTCAATGCTCCCAAAGTTTGAGATCAAGGAAGTGATATGTGTCCATATACCTCACTCTGTCAACTAAGTTTAAGGGTAAAACAGTGAGCCCACCCTCCAACTTTGATTATCAACTAGACTGTAGTAAAGACTCTCATCTCCCTACAAATACATTTTAATCTGAAGAATATATATAATTTTTGACTGCATGGAGCAATAGTTTCATTACTACAATCCCCTGCTTCCGCTGTATTTAGACACCTCCCCTACTTTTTCATGACTAACCTTGCAGTCTCAAGATAACATGCCCTTTCCACATAGGATCTTATGTCATGTTAAAAAAAATTGTTTTTTTGCATAGTCAGCTAAAGGCAATGTAAGATACTGATGTGATTGGAAGATCTTTAAAATGGTTGAAAATCCATTTATAGTATTGTTTGATTCATACATCATGAAAATTAATATGTTATTTATGTTCTCTATGGCTGTCTTAGTGCTGGAAGAATTTAACGAGGGAATGGACATTTAAAGGAATTATTTTTTCAAGTTGGAAGAAAGATGGCATGTAGAGGAGCATTAAAAATTCATAGATGTACAAAGTGCTTTTGGATTTGTTAATTGTTTTCAAAGATTTACATAGTAGCTGGAGAAATGTAAAGTTATGAGCAATAATAAATTTGTATGTAATTTAAAAAATTGATTTGAATCAGTGGCACTTATTTACCAGTATGGATGTTATTGATTTTATGTAAGAGCAATAAATATTTTGCATTTAAATTAAAATGGTGCATTACATTGCTTGTGTCTGCATTTACCCATAAGCCTACTGTGCATGATTTTATGCTTGCAAGTAAATAAAAAGGGGAGCATCAATGCCAGAAGCAGTTATTTTTGCTGCCTTGTTTTTAACAACACAAATTTATTTCAAATATATTAGACCAAATCAATATTTAATTCAAAGAAAATTACATGGAAAGAGAATAAATAATATCCTAAATATTTTTAGATATCATATCTTCTTATCCCATATATCTAAATGTCTTCGGTTAATATACCTACCCCAACTGCTGTCTTCTTTTTCATGAACCATACTTTTTCCTAAAAAAAAAAGATGGATATATATAATATGCTGTTTATACATATAAATAATGTATTATTCAAATATTATAATGTAATTATTGCATAACTCTGAATTACAAAAGAATGTATTTATTCTTTTTTGATTGCTTATTAAAAGATAATAATCACTTAGGAGACTGAACAATATTATGTCTTTCTAAGTGTTTACAGTGAAAAGAATGCTAATTTGAAGAATAATATAGCTGTTCACAAATTGAAGGGATTGTCTAAGAAGGGTGATGCAATTCTGCTTTGAGCGTGTAAAAGTTTATTTTTGTCTTTGAGAAAATCTGTTAGACCATTTTTTGTTCTTGTTTTTTTTTTTTTTTCATTTATCTATTCAAGAACTGATTCTTTTTTTGGTAATGTTTAATCCTTGGTCCTTGTTACTCTATGGAGCATAAAAGCTCTTATCAGCTCATGGGACATTTGAGAGGAGGTAGAACATTCCCTTTGTTGATAATTAAACACACACACACACACACACACACACACACACACTTGTGTGTGCACACACACACATATTTTCAGTCATAATAGATTTAGAAGTTTTCTATTCTGTTTGCTTTTCTTATAGGTATTCCTACTATTGCCCCTCATAAAAATCTGAATTTCTGAACTAAATGCAATACAGAATTTGATTAAGTCAGATTCTATCTTTATTCTATATTCTGATAATGCAGACAAAACTTAGTAGCTTTTTTAATCCATATGTTCCATATTTTATCTATCTGAAGGTGGACACTAAAGGAAACTATGCCAACTTCCTCTTCCTTTGTCACATAGATAAATAATTAACCCCTATCATTCTCTTCCCTATCTCCTAAATTCAAATGAACCAGTCCTGTGTATTTCCAGCATAGGGAGGTTGTAGAAACATATTTGTTCAACAAAAAATATGTATATGTATATATCTGTTGAAAGTTGGTCTTTTCTTGGGGTTAAGACTTTCTTGCAAATATTACAGTAAACATTCATTAATTGCCTACCATGTGACAGAAATTGAGCTAGGAACTATAGATTTAACAATGAATAAAGCAATGGAGAATTATTGCTTTAATGACTCTTACAGTTAACTTGTAGGAAATAACATTATTGAGTCATCACAAAAGTCACATCTGTTAAAAGTATGTGGAAAACATGGTGGATAACTTCCAACAATTTGATAATGGAAATTTTCAAAAACATGTAAATATTCAAATAGTGACTAAAATATCAACAATTTAGAAACACATTTTAAAAAATAGATTTAAGACCTAGACACAGAATACTCTAAAATATATTGAGAAAAATCAAAAACCAAAATAAATGGAGAAGTATACCATGTTCATGGTTTGAATATTGGATATTTTAAAGGTTTCATTTTTTTCTCACATTGATTTATACATTTAACGTTATCACACTTAAACACCCAAATACTTTAGTAGATTTTAATCACAGCCTAGGTGGAACTGTGTACTCTTGGAGAATTAATAATAATTTTTCATAAATTTTTCTAGCATAACTGAATTGCCTTTAAAAATGAAAATTGACCAAATAAAACTTCAAAATAAAAACAGAAATTAAAATCCAAAATAATATATATCCAAAAGTGAAAGATCTATCAAAAAAGCGTATGGAAGATAATATAGCAGAATACTTCTCTGACCAGAGGGTGGTTTTGTTTTGCTTTGTTTTATTATTTTAGTTCTAGGTAAGGTTGTCAAATTTAGCAAATAAAATAAATGACACTAAGTTAAATGTGAATTTTATATAAACAGTTAATAAACTTTTTTGAATAAAATCATGTGTGCAATATTTGGGACATAAATATATGAATTTTGTTGTTTTTCTGAAATTCCCATTTGGCCGGAAATCTTGCATTTTATCTGGCAACTCTGCTCTAGATAAATATGCAGCATTAAAATACATATGTGTACAAAATAAAAGTACAATAATGTTCATAGAAGTATTATTTGTAAGACTTTCAAGCTTCATGCAATTTAAATGTCCACATCACCAGTAAAGTGATAAAAAATTATAATATATGCATACCATGCAAAAATATAAAATACTTGAAATGAACAAGCTACAATTATTGCAAATTAAAAATACTGACACAGATGCATGCATACTGTATAATTAAATTTATTTAAAGTTCAATAACAGGTAAAACCAAAACATGATATTAAAAGGCACAATAGTGATTGCCCTTGGAGAAGTAGAGAACTCACAATTGGGTAGATTTCTATGTGGGCTTCTGAGGTGCTGGCAATGTTGGATTTCTTGAAATGATTGGTAGGTATACTTAGTAGTCATTCTTTGAGTTCTGCACTGATAATTGTTATACTTTTCTATGAGTTTTATAATTAAATAAGAATGCTAAAATGCTACAGCTACATTAATATAGGCAAAATTGACTGTAAGGAAAATAACATTTCAGAAACAAAAATATCTTTATATGGTGATTAAATGTTCACCATTTTTAAACATTAATTGAAGAATGGTACCAGGTAATGGGGGAGTTTAATATTTATCCAAAAAGAAAAAGTTAAAATATAAATCTGAAAAATGTAAAATTGAACTCAATCTAATGACCATACAAAGAACATTTCACCCCAAAACTAGAGAAGACACATTCTCATTCAACCTACAAAAAATAGTTATTAAGCTTAGTCCTTCCTAGATGATAAGTTATATTTCAGTAAAATTTAAAGAAGAGATGACTTTAAGGCTATTTTTCTGCCTATGAAGATTTTAACACAAAATAATAAAAAACTAAATTCCTCACATTTTTAGAAATTAAAATCGAGACCAACGAAACCAAATAAATTAACAATTAAAATGTTATTTAGAACTAATACAATGCATAACAAAAACATAAGGTAAATATAAGTGGTATATTAAAAAAAATTTCACCATATAAACAAATATGAGAAAATTGTAGAAAGGGTGAAATTTATTGATACATTCACTCAATACTTTAAAATTCTGAAGGGACAGAAGAGTGATCCTTAAGGTATAATTATGTTATATTTCTACCACAGAACATAGTTGTAATGGGCCACAATATAAATTAATAAATCATGGCTACACATCGCTCTAAAATACTGTTAGTAAAACAAACAAATAAAAAGGCCACAGAATACATAAGTATGACTTCATTAGTATCATGTACAACACATGTAAAACTCTTGTTTGGGGCTGCATATATACATGCAATATGTTTTTAAAAGAATGATAAAAAAATTGTTGACTACTGTTACCTATGGGTTTCAGAGTATCAAGACAAATGTGGTAGAGGAGGGACTTAGAAGAGTCTAATATGTATTAAATGTGACTTACTACTGTTTTTTCAAAACAATTGTACAAATATAGCATGAATGCTACACCTTTAAAAAATACTTCAAGGAAAGTTTTGGCACATAGAATAAAAAAAGCGCAAATCTTAACTTCCATTTTGCTACTCTAATTTTGCATAATTTTTCTCCTATAATTCTTTTCATGTAACCACTATTAACAGGGTGTATTCTTTCACTCATTAAAAATGAATTTAAACTCTTACCTATGTGCATATAAATATGTAGATACCTTATCAAATGAGCTGTGCAGTATTTTACATATGGTTCTCTGACATATTTTCTCCAATCAGCTAAGTGTCTTGGCAATCTTTTGGTCTCAGTACAAAAACCTGGCTTTTTTCTTTTTAAGTAGTTCATAACATCCAATTTATAGATGAGCTGAATGCTGTAAAATAATTCCCTCTTGGAAGATATTAAGTTTTCTATTATTTCAATTTTCATAATAAATAAATCAGAGTATATATTTCCTATATACCTTTGTACACATATGCAGATATATTTTAGGATAAATGCCCAGGATTTAGATTATAATTTAATGCATATTTTCATAACAATGTTTCAGAGTTTTTCCTCATGGGTGACTAACCTCTCCTTCAGTCAATGAGCTTTGGGTTTGATGATACAGATATAGAAATTGAGCAAGAGATCATTATTTTTCTCTGAAGAGCTGGGCTGTCCTCCATCAGCTTTTGTTATCCCCTAAGAACATAATGTCTATTAGTCATCACCACAGATCATTGTGGGTCAAGGTAACATGCCCTGAGGTTTTGCTACTCATCATAGTTAACCATTTATTTATTTCCTCTGTTTTCTTAGTATTGACACATCTCTTCTACTACTCTGAAATCCCGCTCTTTCCATCAACTATAGAAATTATGGCTTAAGTGCAGCACAAGCTTTCTTACTGGCAACCATGATTTACATAGAGAGTTACAACTGAATTTCTCAAAAATTGAGGGTGGCTCCTTCATTGATGTATTCCTTATTACTTTAGAACAGAGAGTGTTCTTAGGTATTTATCATAGAATATTGTCATCATGTAGGATTGCTGGTTGCATATAATAAGTCCATTTAAAAATTTTGTACTCTCTGAGTTTTTGGTGTTATTCCTCAAGACTCTGCCAAAACTGTTCTGATCTCTCCTAATTTGCTGTGTACCATAGTTTTCCCATGTTTTAGCAACCAGTTCTTCATCCTAGGATTGGATCCAGATCTCCTTCTCTGGATGTCAATTCTAGCATTACAGCAGAGTGTCAATAAACATTTTTAAATGTGGTCTTTTAAAAATTTTATTTATTTATTCATTTTAGAGTTGTGGAGTACAAATGATCACTTATTACACAAGTAGATTGCATGCAGGGGAAGATTGGACTTCTAGGTGGCTCTACTCTCCCTGGTAGTGGACCAGGTACACTTTTTGCTGTCATGTAGTTTGGTTCCTACACCTTCAAAAGCCAATTTCATAAAGATGCTATCAGTTTTGTAATTCTTTTGAAAGGTAAGAACTTTTATCTTGGTATATAGACTACATGTTTTTACTTGAGATTTAACAAAATGTGAATTAGTTTGAAGGCAGAGTGGAATAAGGGGCAGGTATTGAGGAGGCCCCACATCATTACAAGAGACATCCTTTTCAGATTTTTGGCATAATTTTCAAGCAAGAGATCATTTTGTTTTTTCCTAACAAAGAGGAGACTGCTTCTGCCAGCCTAGAGTGTTTGGGCTAATTGAAGGAAAAAGTTCAAAATACCTAAGCACCTCTACATAAAAATCCCTTTTACAAGTATCAGGGCCCAATTTCTATTCTACCAAGGCTTTCACTTGAACATAGAAAACCTGCCAACTTGATCATTTAGTCTGGGTTATTACACTTATAATTGAATCTCAATCCTTAATTTTACTAGTATGCCCTATGACTACATGAGATGATAACCACTTTAAACGTGGCCATGATTTTAGAGTGGTATTTGAGTGATGTTTGCTGATGTGAGCTTTTTACTCTCTTCCCTCTTGTCTTTTAAGGCAGCTAACACATAGTAGACAATTTCATGTTTATTTCACTACTATTGACCTTACACTATTTAAATGATAGAGTTATCGCTTTTCTCAATGTAATTTCTTCTATCTTTATCATATCCAATCTGCCACACATGATAGTTTCACTATACTGATGCTGTAGCACCAAACCAAATACCAGCATTAGGATACTTCTGTTCTATGATCTCATACTGAATGTTTATTAATGAGGGTGAAAAGAATACTATGAGTTTTCCTGCAAATAGAACATGAGATAAGTCATGGGTAAAGATAAGTTGTAGTAAGACAACACTAGTAAGCAGGAGTGTAAGAGAGGGAAGAGAAAGAGTTAAGGAAGATAAAGGCAATATAAGAATACATTATTATGGCCACAAAAACTGACTTAGTTGGGACTTTTAAAAATTATAAAGAAGATGAACCTCAAATTTCAATTAGTATAAGAGACTAATCTCACATACTCCTTGGCTAATATTACCCAATTAAAAAGGCTTCTTCCCTGGCGATGCTTAATTCAGTGATTGGCTTTATATGTGACCAGAAGCAGAACCTCAGTGGAACCCCTGTGTTTCAGACACAATATCCTATTCCCATTGTAAATATGAAGATACAGAGAATATTAAGGTTTATTTAGAATAGAGAATCTGTTGTTTTGTGAATTTTTGCCTGTGGGCTCCCACAAAGCATTTCTTAAAGAGGTCTCTATGGAGCTACCCATCTGGACCATGTGGACACTAAAATTTGCAGCCAGTTCTCAGAAAGGACAAAGAAAATGCTTAAGATCAAGTAACCAATAAATTGCAGAAACAGACATTTTAAAAAAGAGTTCTGGAGGTGATCCAACATGGTCACTGTGGAGTAGCAGACTGATGATGCTCTCACGGGGCAAGGTAGAGAGTAGGGACTTAACTGCGAACAGGCAGAGATATCTTGAACACTTTTGGACATGTGAAAAACCCTTCATCCAGCAAAGGTCTTTTTGAACAGAAAGACCTGAAAGCAATGGCAGATACTGGAATCTGGGTGCCCTACCCACCATAGTACCCCAGGCTTGCACAAGAACTGCCTGGTGAATGAAAATGGATGAGTGAGCCAAAGATGCTTTCAGGTGGTTCACCCCCTCCTAGCCATGCATGCATCATGGTCCAACTCAGGGGGAGTCCTGGGCAGTTGCAGTATTTTGGGTAGCCAAATACCAAGCAGAATGGAAGAAACACCAGAAACGGAGCAGTCATGGTGAGTGCAGCTTTCTGTCAGACTGATGACTTACAGCTGGGGATGGCCCACCTGCAGTGTGAACTTGACAGAGGCACACTGCCAGCATCTGGTGGCCATGTCTCTACTCTGTACCCATGGAGTACAAACAGCAGGGGCTGAAGTGGATCTCTCATCTTCTGATTGCAGTCTATATCCCGTGCCTTCCCGTTGAGAAAGTCCTTGGGTGTCTTTCTTGTGGCATCCTCAGTATTCTTGTCCACATTCCACTCTTGAACTACAGCAGGTTTGTTTTTTGTTTTTTGCTTTTTTTTTTTTTTTTTTTTTGCTGTGAAGGAGCAGATGGAGGAATGTAGGGCTTGAGGAGATTCTTCCTAGCCTGTTTTGGGCTGTCATCTCTCTTGAAAATCTGCAATGACAGAAGCCTGCCACAAGGTGCAGGAAGGAGCAGATTTGAATGCCCCTCCCTCTCTCACTGAGTGACTTAGATTGAACCACAGAGAAGGCCTTAGAACAGAGGGTAATTAAATAGCTTCAGAGCAACAAATCAAAATAGAACTATAGAGAGTGAAGACAGGCCTGTTGCAAATGAGCAAAAATGAATGAAAGCATACAGCCAACCCTCAGAGTCCTAAAGATACAGTACCCAAAAAAGCAGCTATCAGAACACAAATAATGGAAACCACACAAAATAATCCACCACAGAAATCAGAGATTGAATGGCAAAAATGAACAGAAAACAAGATAAACTAGAGGTAAAACTCCCTGAAGTCATATAGGAAGTAAAAGCAAAATTGTCCAATTTCAGAAAAGCCTACAAGGTTACTACATAATGGAAAAAGCTCAATCTACCAGCAAGAAATATCCATCCTAAACATATAGGCACCCACCACAGGAATATCAGGTTTTTTTTAAAACAACCACTGAGTAATCTATGAGATGATATTGACTCTCATACAATCATAGTTGGAGACCTAAATATCCCCCTAAAAGCTTTAGATAGATTATCCAGGAAAAATACCAGCAAGGAGATTCAGAAACTCAATTGAACACTTGAGTTCACATCTATTAAAAATGGGTTTAATAGATATCTACATCTAATAAGTATACATGCAGAATACTTCACACAACATCTACTGAGTATACATGTGGGTATGCATTATACTCACTAGCACATAAAACATACTCCACAATCAATCACACTCTCAGACATAAATCAAGCATGAACAGTTTTCAAAAGATCAAAATCCTATCTTCAACAGAAAAATCCAGATCACCAGGATAAAATCACAACTGCAGGACATAAAGACAAGAATATCATAGAAAGGATCAGCACAACAAAAAGCTGGATCTTTGAAGGAATAAACTAGATTGATGTTCTTCTGGCCAAATTGACTAAAAAAGGAGAGAAAGCCCAGATAAACACAACTAGAAATGCAAAAGATAAAGTTACATCTGACCCTGAAGAAATTCAAAAGGTTATCAGAGATTGCTATAAATACATGCATACAATTAAACTAGAAAACCTAAAAAAAAAAAAAAAAAAAAAAAGATGCACTTTCTGGCATCACACAAACACCCAAATGTGAAACAAAAATAAATTGAAACTCTAAATAGACCAATAACAATCAAGGAAATTGACTCAATCATAGGAAATCTCGCCACCAAAAAAGGCCCTGGGTCAAATGACTTCCCAGATGAATTTTATAAGACATACAAGGAGGTGCTGATATCTAGCTTATTGAAAGTTCTCCAGGCAATCAAGAAAGATGGAATGCTCCCCAACTCATCTTATGAAGTCAATATCATACTGATATGCAAACCTGACAAAGACCAAAAAGGAAAGAGAATTATAGGCCAATTTCCTTGATGAACATAGATGCAAAAATTCTCAACTAAGATTCTAGCAAATTGAATCCAACAACACATCTCAAATATTGTTAACCATAACCAGTTGAGTTTCATTCCTGGGATGTAGGGCAGGTTCAGCATTTGCAAGACCACAATGTAATTCAGCACATCAGCAGATGTACAATCAAGAATCACATGATTTTATTATTAGATGCAGAAAGGCATTTGACAAAATATAGCATCTCTTCTTGATAAAAACCCTTGAGCACCTAGACATAGAAGGAACATTTCTTGAAACAGTAAGAGCCATCTATGATAAACCCATAGCCGACATTTTGCTCAATGGACAGAACTGGAAGGAATCTCCTAGGAATAGGAACAAAACAAGTATGCCTACTCTCACTGCTACTCAACATAGTGCTGAAAGATCTTGCCAAAGCAATCAGGCCAAAGAAGAAAATCAGGGGTATCCAAATAAAAAAAGATAATTAAGCTATCCCTCTTTGTGGACAATATGATTCTATATCTCAAAAACCAAAAACCCTAAGGAGCCTTCCAAAAGCCTCTTCACACTGATAATCACTTTAGGTAAAACCTCAGGGTACAAAATTAAAGTGCAAAAGACAGCTGCATTTCTTTTTTTTTTTTTTGAGGTCGCCCAGACTGGAGTGCAGTTGCTGCTCCCGGCCACCTCAGCCTCCATCTGCTGGGCTCCGGCGATCCTTCCTCCTCAGCCTTCCAAGTAGCCGGAATTACAGGCATGCGCTACCACGCCCAGCTGATTTTTTGATTTATTGTAGAGATGAGGTCTTGCTGCCCAGGCGGGTCTCGAACCCGCGGGCTCAGGCAATCCACTCACCTCAACCTCCCAAAGGCGCGGGATTACAGGCTGAGCCATGGAGCCCGGCTGGACAGTTGCATTTCTATACACCAGCAACAAGCAGGCAGAGCATAAAATAAAAAACATAACTTCATTCACAATAGCTACAAAACTAAATGAAATACCTTGGCATTCACCTAACCAGAGAAGTAAAGGAATTTTTACAATGAGAGCTACAAAATGCTGCTCAAAGATATCAAGGATAACACAAAGGGAAAAATATTCTACGCTCATGGATCAGAAGGATGAATATTGTCTAGATGTCCATTCTACCGAAGACAATCTAAAGATTCAGTGCATTAACCAATCACATTACCAACATCATTTGACTCAGATCTGGAGATGACAATACAGAAATTAATATAAAAACAAAAAAGAGCATGAGTAGCCCAAACAATCCTCAGTCAAAAAAACAAAGCAGGAGGTATCACACTTACAGAATTTAAACTTTACTACAAGACTACAGTAACCCAAACAGCTTGGTATTGATACAAAAATAGGCACATACACCAATGGAACTGGACAGAAATTCTGGAAGGAAAAATTCAGTCCTCAACCAACTCATCTTCAACAAAGCTACCAATATGAACCACTTTAGAAAGAACATCATATTTAACAAATGGTGCTGGGAAAACTGGTTGACCACATGCAAAAGAGTGAAACTGGACCTTTACCTATCAGTATATACAAAAATCAACTCTATATGGATCAAAGTTCTAAACAGAAAACCTCAAACTATAAGAATTCTAGAAAAAAAATAAAACATCCTTATGTACCAAGTCCCCAAAGGCAAATGCCATAAAAGCTAAGATAAACAAGTGGGACCTCGTCAGACTGAAAAGCTATTGCATAGCAAAATAAACCATCAAGAGAGTGGGGAGACAACCCATAAAATGGGGAAAAAAAATTTGCAAATTATGCATCTCACAAAGGCCTACCATCCAGGATCTACAGGGAACTTAAATGAACTGAAAGAAAACAAACAAACAAACAAACAATTCCATTAAAAGGTGGGCAAAGGACATGAATAGACACTTTTAAAAAGAAGAACATACAAGCAGCCAACAGACACACGAACAAATACTCAGTCTCAGTAATCATCAGAGAAGTGTAAACCAAAACTACAATGAGATACCACCTAACTGCAGTAAGGATGGCCATCTTTAATAAATCAAAAAATAACAGATGCTGGTGTGGGTGTGGAAAAAAGGGACTGCTTCTACACTGTTGGTGTGAGTGCAAGGTAGTTTGAACTCTATGGAAAGCAGTGTGGCACTTCTGAAAAAATCTAGAAAATGACCTTCCATATGATCCAGCAATCCCTCTTCTGAAAATATACCCGGAGGAATATAAATCTTTCTATAAAAAAAAGGCATCTACACACATGTGACATGTTTATTGTCACATTATTCACAAAAACAAATAAAAAAATCCTATCCTACTACCCATCGAAAAGGGACTGAATAAAAAAAGGTACATATACACGATGAAGCATTATGCAACCATAAAGAAGAACAAAATCATGGGTTTCACAGCAAATTGGATGGAGTTGGAGACCATAATGCTAAGTGATCTATCACAGACACAAAAACTGAATACCACATGTTCTCACTGATAAGTGGGCCCCAAACCTTAATCCCATTAGCACAAGGGAGGGATTGGCAGTTTCTGGGCACTGCTAGGGGAGGAAGGGAATGAGGTGAGGGGCGCACATAACAACAAAGTCTATCTGGTCCAATACTAAGGTGAGTGAGGGCCAGTTGGAGGCCCAAATTTCACCTGCATGCAATCTACTTGTGTAGTTAATCCTTTCTTGTACTCCATATCTCTATATTAAAATAAAATCTAATTTAAATAAATTATAAAGAAATCTTCCAAGAGATGTCAACTTGAATGAAAAGAAACCAGTGCATTTATCCAATGACTTCATCATGCCCCATTTGTTTGAGCGCTACCTTTACAGGTATTAACAATTGCACATTTTCATGCTATGCATGAATTTGAGCAAATTAGATTGTTTTAGCATCAAAAAAACCCCTGAGGCTGTAAGTGGAAAAATGTGTGACCCATATTTAAGGTGGAATGCAGTTAGGGCAGAATGATCATTACTAGAACTGTCTAATAAAATCATATATAGCCAGAGGACATGTGATGTGGGACTCAAGAATGGTTGCTACAGGTACCATAAATGATGTCGCTTAGCAGGGTTTTTGTGGGATAAAATGCATTTTAATCATATTTGTGATAGAATTAATCAAAATGCATTAGACATACTTTTTTATTCATTATTTAAAGATCATTGTAAAGAGAACTAGAATAATTTTTAATTTTGATCTAGAAAATCAGATATAATTCTATTTGTAGAATAACCAGGAATATCAATCACTTGAAATTGTATTTATTGCTTTACTCTGTTATACAGAAATTGAAAAAAATTTCCCATGTATGTTATAAGAAAATAGTTTACAACATTTAAAAATTTGTGTAACAATAACTCCAAGTATATGAACATGGCCCTGGATTCGTGCTATTCAGTTGGCACATAATTTTTTTTTTTTAGTTTAGCAATAATAACATCAAGGTGAACAATTTTGCACATTTAATCCATTAAAAAATAACATTATTTTGAAACCCCTTCACATATTAAATTTTACAAAAAAATGACATAATTTCCAAGGTCTGGATAATTAAACATTAACTGACGTCTACTTTATAGTATGCATATTTCAAAACTATTATGTCTGTCAGTTTTGTAGCATAATTAGGTCACAGCTGCATGAAAAATATTCCCTGAAGTATTTAATAGTCATTGAAAAAAATCAAATAAACTAATCAGAACATTGGGCTTCTGACAGAGATTTGAAAATTTTTATAGAAGTAAAAAAGATGAAATTTTTGTTTGCATATTTGTTGTGTGTTTTAATGAGCTGTCTATTAGAGAAATATTTTATCATAAATAATTTAGAGAGAAATATTAAAAATTCACTAAAAAGTCTTTCAACATAGCTTTTTCATTCAACTGAGATTTTTTCTATTGATTTAAAAATATATATTCTATTCTGAAAATAAGCAGAATAAAATAATTTTGCTAGAAAAAAACTTGCTATTATCTAAATAGTGTGAAGCCAGAGAAGTTTCTAAATCAAAAAGTTATTCCACTTGTGTTACTATAACAAAACCACCAAGACTTATAAAGAACAGAAATTTATTTTTTACAGTTCTGGAGGTTGGGAAATCTAAGACCAAAGTGACCATATCTGGTGTCTGGTGAGGGTCTTTTTTGCTGTGTCTTTACCCGGTAGAGGTGAAAGCACTGTGTTCTCCTTGACAGAAAGGTGGAAGGGAAAAAGGAATAAAAGGACTCAGCTTATTCTCTCTGGCCCTTTAATAATGCATAATGAATGAATGAGAATGAAATCCTTATGACTTACTTCTCAAAAAATCCCACCTCTTAATAACATCACAATAAAAATTCAATTTCAACACATGAATTTTGAGAGAATTCAGATCATAGCATTATAAACTATCTGATATTTTTTCAGTACTTTCCTCTTTCAGTCTCTATAATAAAAACAATTTTTGCATAGTTCATATGCAACAACTAATATTCTAAAAGCATTTTATTGGCAAACTTTTTATCTTAATTTAGAGATGCTTTCTTTAGTAGAATTTGTACTTAAAACTTGTCACCACTGATGCTCAACATTTTCAAGTTTTAAAAACTGTATCAAAAAATATCGTAATTCAGTAACTGTACATTTAAACCCTTTAAAGTTAAAAGCAATGATATTTATAGTATAATTGAAACTTGTTTCAATTCAATTTTTTTTCTTTTTACAAGGATCCATTATATAGTGACAAAGAAGGCTGGGTTTTAAGACTACCTCCACCTGTGCACATTGTACCTGATAGGTGATTGCTAATTCTTTAGCCACTTTTTATCATGGGCTTTCATAGTTTTCATCTCTTACTTTTTTCTTCACGCATTCATCAACAAGTGAGATTTGTCCTCTCTACATCTCTGGTCTTCTTTTTCTTTCTCTGGGTTTATACTTTTATTTACAAAGGTAACCAAAATAGTTTTTTTTAAATTCCTTTCATTTATTCCCTATATCACCATGATTCCTTTCAGTGAGCATGCTTTTTCAACTTTTTTTCCATTGAATATATTATTAAGAAAAAAATACAATAAAACAAAACAGATAAATACTAAGATTTTTTTGTAACAGAAGAATTTCAACTATATGTTTTCAATATTTTTAGATCATGCTCTGATTTTCAACTCTTTTAGATCCTTTTTTTAATAGAGTCTAGGTTCTGTGTTTTGCTTCTACTCATTCATTTTTGAATAAGAAGTGATTTAGTAAGAACCAACATTTATCAATGGATGCACTAAAGGCACTTAATTTTTCTTGAGTTATTGGCAAAAGAAACTCGTTTCAGATCAAGGACTGGATGTCATTGGTGTACATCTGCCCTAATGAAATTAAAATTTTGTTTTGTCATTTATTTAATAATCTTCTGAAATTTTTCCCCTTGGTGGTTGAGTTCACTTTCTGAACACTTTACAAATTACAGCTGTTTACATATAAATCGTACGTAAGAATCAACTCCTATTTCAACAAGCGTTGATCTAAAACTTTTTAGTGTCTTTCATAACTAAATAGTTTAGTTATCTGATACGCCTATATCAAAAGGAATAATTATTTCCTGACCTGACTCTCTTTATATTCATGTTACATATTTATGGGCTGAAGTTATTGAATTATTATGAAAAGAGAGAATCTTGTTTAAATTGATGACTACATAGACATATATATTTTTTCGTATAGCACTTGTATAAATTTGCCCTGTAAAATCTCTGAACCTCATAACGTGTGGCAGACTGGCAGAAATTACAACCTTTTTTAAAAAGCCACCAACAGTTCTGACTGTGAAAAATTTGCAGTGCAGGGAAGTCATTGTCATTTTATTTCTACTCCCTTTCAACTCGACATGAGGTCGATGCCTTAAGCATCATCACGGGTGCTAGTTATCAACTGGGAAACTGAATCAAGAACTACTAGCCTGCCACTTAGATGGAAAAATTATGCTTATTTGTATTTAATGAACATTGAAACTCTGGATTTTCATTTTATTGTATTGAAAACTAATTTCTGACTTGAAAAAAATCCCAGCAAATCTTGCACAATCTTGAATTTCTTAGTAGTCCTATACCTGAAATGTATTCATTACTAACTCCTTTTAATTTAAGTTATGATAAGTTGTCCATTTCTGTCCACGGAGGCAATGAAACAGAAGAGTATTGAGAATTCTCAATAGTGCTATCTTTAATAAATGTTTGGACAAAGCCACAGTCTGACGATTATGTGATGATGGTTTCTATTCTAGGCAATATTTTGTCATAATTTTAAATATCTGCTTAAACAAAGAATACTATATTTTTATAATAAGAACAGCCATCTCATCTGATAAATAAAAATTATTAAATATTTTTTGATATATATTAGTTATCAGTAAATAATTGTGGATCATAGCAAAGCCTATTCATTGTTTTAATTTCAATTTTTCTTACTTGTTACTTTGTAGACTCATTTGAAAAATAACAGTTCTTGAAAACAATATCAGGAATAAAATTATACTAGACAAATAAACGACTGTCCTTGGAAATGAAAAGACAACGCACGAGCTCAGCAATCACAATGTAATCAATACTTTATAAATACAATTGTACATGTCTCATTAGTATTTTCATTACTTGCCACATTTTCCTTTAAGTTTGCCATTTAATGCATTTGTTTGTTCAAATTCTTGTCATTGACATCAATTTTATATTTTTATTAATTTCCCTATAATATTTAGTCTGTGCCTATAATTTCAGTGACATCTTGCTTTGTTTTCTTTCTAGACAAAAACCCTCTCCAGATCTAGTCAATTACCAAATATGAATTGCCAAATAAAGAAATGTTGTGATAGTCACTATAATAAATTCGTTTTTTCAGAATTAATGATTGAAATATTAAGATTTATTATGAGATATCTCTAAACATTTTATTAGAATAATTCAAATACTTTGCTATTGTATTAGCTTAAGCTTATTTATCAAAAAGTTTGTATAAATAAAATTCATAAATCTCACAGGGAGTTTATATTTAAATGTTGACTTGGTTTCTGCTGAAAGTTATACAAACATACTTTTTAATTTAATTATTTAATATTTAGTATTTGGAATACTCAGAACTGTTATAGTCTGTCTAAAATATTAAAGAAGGATTAATTTCATGCAGTTGTGTGCTTGTAATTGTTTAATGATGGTCTCTTTAAAGAGAAAGAGTACTGATTTGTAGCATTTGACCATTTCTCTGTTGTAAGTTTTCCCATCAGGACCAACTTTAAGCTACCATACAATGCCCTGAATGAGGAGTTGATAAGGAATAAATGCAATCATTTGCAAGTGCTTTAAGAGCTGATAATATTAACCAGCATACCACTAAACATGGTGAAGTTTTTTTTTTTTACTTTGAATTTGCACATTGGCAAACTTTTCTTTCAGTTTACACATTAAGGTTACACATAAAAATCTCATATATTTACGAATATATATCTAGTGTACAGTATTTGTGTGAATCAAACTTGTTTTGCAACAAAAGTTAATCTTAGAAAAAGGCTTTCATTATGTCCTTTGACAATATTAGTCTAGTCTCTTAAAGTTTTACCATACTGTTCTACCCAAAAATCTCTGAAGACTTTTCTGATAAAATAAATTTATACTTTATTTTTTCATGACTATTTTGGATTCATCATACTCTCGCAAATACATCTGAAAATTCAGTTTTCTTCCATTTCTCCTAACCTATAACGATGTATAATAATGCCATACCTTTTTCTTCCAAGGTTTCTATGTATCCAAATACTGGTATATACCAGGAGAATAGACCACAAAACAACATGTTTTTTTAAAAAGTTTATGTTCTTTATAACTGGTATTGATGCATTGAATTTCTGAATGTGTCAATTCAAATATTATAGTACATTGTATTCATAATTAATTCATAGTTAATAGAATCATTAATAGAATCATTAAAATTTCAGATAAAAAAGTTTTCTTAGTGTTAGAATTTATATAAAGCAACTAATGTATGCTTCACTGAAATACTGGTAACAAGAAGAAATAACTAGAAAATAGGAAAATAGTGCTGTGAAAAGGGGAGAGAAACATTTTAAATAAGATTTTCTAGGTGTTATAGGAAGAGCAAAATAAAAAATGTGTTTGCACCAAATATATTGTCATTGCTCTAAACACTGAAGATTGAACATTCTTCACTTTTTTTCCTAAGAATTTAGTTCACATGAATATAATAGATATTCTAAAAAACTGCAGACATTTTAGTGATACATGTTTTTTCCCCCCTCAGGACATATATCTAATCAGGTAAAACTTAGGAACTCGGGATAAAAATCAGATAAAGTTTAAGATCTAAATTATCATCTTAATAACATATAAAATAAGAATTTACATATGTATAGAGGAGATAAATTATTATATGTATTTCTTACACATCTATATACACACCGAATATGAATTATTATTTTAATACAAATTGCTAAGGACAAGGTTGGTAAATATGTATTTATGTGATACACAGTAAATTTAGTGATACAGGAGTTTCTCATTATTCTAGCATACAATATCCAAGATATAAGTAGTATACATTTTGTAAAGGAATAGATGTTAAAATACAATGCTTGCCACTGAAAATAACGTAAAGTAATGATCTCTCAGTAACATGTGTCATAAAATAGTGTCTATGTATATCATTTATTATAAATGTCTTTCATATGCATTATTTCTATGATTCAGGATTTTACTCACTATGCAAATTGATTGCAAAGTAAAAGACCATACTGCTAAAAAAAATGGAGTAGTCATGAAAGTAATGAAAGTGTTATTAGTCAAATCAATGAAAATGTAACTCTGAAAAAGACCAATGCAAAATTTAAAAAACATACCTACATGAATAATGGTACTGTAGATATTTTAAATAATGGTAGATTGATACAGAAAGAAAGTGTTAGAAATAAATTTATATCCATAAACATATATTGAAAAAGATAATAATTTCTAATATATATTGCCAACTCTCAACCTGAGAAATTACAAAAAGAAAAAACAATTTAAAGCAATGGAAAGGAATCAAATAAAAAAGAATAGAGTAGAAATAAATAAAATATTGAAAAAAATTAGATAACTAATGAAATCAAATATTGATTCTTTGAATAGACTCTCAAATTTGACAAGCAATAAAACACTAAACCAAAAAATGAGAGAAAAACACTCAACTTTCAAATTTTAAGAATAAAAGTGAAGCCCTCACTATCAAGTTTATAAATATAAAAAGAATTATTAGGGAATTCTATGAACAACTTATTGCCAACAGATCCATAACATAAAATAGATGAAAATGAAAATTTAGTAGAAAGACACAAACTGATTTTTTTTTTACAAAAGGAAACCAGACTAGACATTAAGAAATAAATAGATTAAATTAGTAATCAAATAACCTACTACAAAGACAAAAAAAAAAAAAAAAGATTTAGAGTGCTCCACTGGTGAATTAAATTAAATATTTAAGGAAGAATCTTTCATAATTTTTTTCCAGACAGTAGAAGATACTTTCCACATCATCCTATGAAACTAATATTCCTGAAACTAAAGTCAGAGAAATAGATCAGATATAAAGAAAAGTGTAGATCAGTATGCCTTGCAGCTATGAATTCAAAATCATCATCAAATGCTAATAAATTGAATACAGTAATATATACAAATTATGCAACATAACCAGTGGGATTTATCATAGGAATGTGAGATTGGTTTAACATTTGATATTCAATAACTGTAAGACACTATGTTAATAGATATATAATCATGTTACCTCAATGGAAGAAGCAGAACTTGACAAAAGCCAACACTCTTTTATGGTAAAAACACTCAACAAAGTAGAATAAAAAGGAATCACCTTTACCTGATAAATGGCACATAGATAAAACCTACAATTAACATCATACTTATGAATGAAAGAGAATATTTTTATCCTAAAATCAGGAAAAATAAAAATAAAAAAATAAACAGGATTGTCTACTCTCCCTACAAGAGACTTCAGTATTGTCATAAATGTTAGATCCAGGATGCATAAGCAAATAAAAGAAATAAAAGATACCTGTGTTAGAAAGGAAGAAGCAAAACCATATATTAATGCCATAATCTGATATATAGATAAGCCTAGGGAAACTTTACTAAAATACAATTAAAATTAATAAGTGAGTTGAGTAAGATTGCAGAGAGTACAAGGTTATTGCACAAAAATTAATTGTATTTGTAAACACTAGAAATGAACAATTCAAAGAATAGAAGTAAACAACTTCTCTAACAATAGTATCAAGAAAAATAAAATACTTGAGTACAAATTTTTTAAAAATATAAGCCTTTTACAATGAAAACTACATATCATTGTTGAAATAAATTAAAGAATTAATAAGTAGAAAAATAGCCATATTCATGTATTAAAACACAATATTGGTATGATGATAATACTCTCCAAATTGATACTTATATTTAATGCAATTTCTATCAAAACCCTGGCCCTTTTGTTGGTGAGGCAAATTGACAGTTCTTCATAAAATTTATATAGATATGAAAGAAATTAAGAATAACAAAATAATCCTGAAAAAAAGAATAATGTTGAAGGACCTCCCAATATCAAAACTTACTACAAAGTTACAGGAATAAAGACAGTGTAGTAAGACAAGGAATATAATGTAGATCAATGGAATAAAATTGAAATTCTAGAATATATAGTCAATTGATTTTGAATAGGGTGTCAGGGTCATTCAATAGGAGAAAAATAGTCTTTCAACAAATAATACTGAGACAACTAGATATCCACATCCAAAGCAAGAAAGTTAAAACACAACTTCACATCATACACTAAGATGAGCAAAATGGAGCATAGCTATGAATATGAAATTTAAAATGACAAAATTCATAGAAGAAAACAGCAAATTTTAAGATCTTAAATTAGTCTATAGTTTCTTATATATAAGACAATAATCTCATGTATCAAAATAAAAATAAACAAATTGGATATCATCGCAATCAATACCTTTTATTTTTCTAAGAACATCATCAAGAAAATAAATATACAACCAACATAATAAGAAATATTTGCAAATTAAATATCTGATTAAAGACTTATATTTCAACCACATAAACAGGAGTAAAATTTAAAACCATATGATCATCTCAATGGGTGCAGAAGAGACATTCAGTGGAATCCCTTTGTAATACAAGCCTCAGCAAACTGGGCATTGAAGGAACATATCTCAAATAATAAGAGCCATAAAAGACAAACCAACAGTCAATATCATACTGGACTGGGAAAAGTTGAAAACATTATCCTTCAGAATAGGGAAAAGACAGGGATGTCCACTGTCACCACTCTTATTTAACATCACACTGGAATTCCTAGTAAGAACAATCTGGCAAAAGAAATAAATAAAAGGTATTCAAACAATCAAGGAAGAAGTCAAACTGTCTCTGTTCATGAATGACATAATTGTATACCTAGAAAACCCTAAAGACTACCCCAAGAAGTTTCTCTAAATGATGACTTCAGCAATGTCTCTGTACAAAATCAGTGTAACATTGGTTACACTGTTATACAGCAATAACGCTCAAACTGAGAAACAATTCAAGAGCTCAGTCCCATTCACACTAGACACACACACACACAAACACACACACACACACACACACACACAAACAGACACCACTAGGAATACACCTAAGAAAGTACAATATCTCTATAAAGAGAATGACAAAACACTGGTGAAATAAATCATGGATGCTACAAACAAATGGAAAAATTGCTCATAAATTGGAAGAATCAATAGTGTTCCAATGACTATACTGCCCTAAACAATCTATAGATTCAACACAATCCCAATCAAAATGTCAATTCTTCACAGATGAGAAAAAAAGCCTTAAAACTTACATAGAATTTTTAAAAAGTTTGAATAGCTAAAGCAATTCTAAGCAAAGAACAATTGCAGAGATATCAAATGGCCTAACTTCAAATTATACTGTAAGACTTTAGTAACAAAAACACCATGGTACTAGTATAAAAATAGGCAATTTGGGAGTTCCAGTAAAATGGCAATGGCATAGGTGGGACCGTGAGATTCTCCAAAAGTGAGTTCCCAAAAAGACTTTTACTTTTCTTTCCCTACCCCCCTGCCCACCGCCAGCCACACCGGTCTGAGGCCTGGAGACCCTTGGACCCATGCAAGGCCAGTTATTGAGGCCTCTTGGCTGCTACTGCTCCACTATAGGTGGTCCTGGGGCCAATCTTGTGGAGACCCAGCTCCCTCCCCAGCTACAGCGTCTCACCCGGTAGTCCTTGGATACCACCTTGTGGAGATCTGGGTTCCCTTGTTGGCTACACTGGTCTGCCCAGCACTCAGCCACTGTCTGCTCTCTTCCTGACTGGGCACCCAATTCAGTGGGTCGGTGCTTGCTCCTGAGAGCTCCAGCTTCCCGACCAGGATTCTGGGCCCCCAGCCAGCTCTATTTCAAGATGCTATCACCCAAGGAAGTTCTAGGCACCTGCCCCTCAGAGATACCAGCTCCATTCCTGGCTAAAGTGCCCTGTGCAGGGCCCAAAGCCGCTGTCATCACTCACCACCCAACCTTTGGAGCTCAGGTCCCTGCTCTGGCTGAGGCAGCCAATGTGGGACCCCATGGTTGTATAAGGGAACAGTATATCTTAAGGAGGTGCTTATCAGTTGCTCTTAGCTCTCAGCTCCAGAAAAGGGAATTCCAAACTCCCTCCTCCAACCCAGGTTGCTGGTGGTATACCAGTTCCAGTGTCCAGCTGTCATTAATCACACAGCCTGTCATAGTAGGTCACCCATGGCTCCAGGTGAGTAGAGACAAAGGATGGGTGGAGGGAAAGGATCCTTGAAAGAGGAACTGCCCACCTCTGCCATTTTCCAGTAATAGATTTGCATTGCCAGTTCATCTACAAGCAGCCTCCACCTTGGTTTCTAAGGGAGCAAACCTAAACCCTGCTGCATGGACAGATTGTAAGGCAGTGGAGAACAGGTTCCAGTGTGTGCCCATACACCTGTTGGTGGATACTGGGATCTTCAGATAGATTCTGACTCACAGCTTCCCCCTCAATTAAACCTCAAAACTGCAAAAAGTACAGCCCCAACCCACAGTGCAGCCTCAAAAGTTAACAAAGCCAGAGGACCCTATTAAGGAAGAACAGGAGATTGAACAAAATAAGTAAAAGCAACCCTACTTTCCCTGAAAAAAAGAATTAAAGAAGGGGAGGGAAGGGGGAGAGAGAAAAATCTACACAAATGAAGAAAAAACAAAAGAACATGGGTCTCTCCCAGACCTCTGGGATGGCAGACACTGAGAAAACTGACTTCAGAATGCAAATAATGAACAGCCCCCAAAATGGTCTCAAACTACAAACCTAGATATCAAGACATTAATGGAGAGATTAAAAGGAATTGAGGAGAGATAAGAAGAAACTAGAAAGGAGTCGATAACAGATAATAGTAGTAAAGAATACGGTGAATGAAATAAATAACAAACTGATAAGCATGGAGAGCAGAATTAGCCAAGCAGAAGAAAGAATTTCAGAGCTTGAGGACCAAATTATAGAACTAACCAAAATTGTCAAAAACATAGAAAAGAAGCTTAAAAAGACAGAACAAAACCTTCAAAAGATGAATGATTACTTCAGGAGACCAAATCTAAGAGTAATTGAACTACCTGAAAAAGAAAGAGAGACAGAGGTCACCCTGGAACAAACATTTCATGAAATTTTTGAAGGAAACTACCCTCATCTCACCAGTGATGTGAAAATTCAAACACAAGAGATTCAGAGAACCCCTGCAAGATAACAAATGAGAAGACCAACTCCCAGACAAATAATAATTCACCTAAACAAAGTAGGTATAAAGAAAAAATCCTAAAGGTAGCAAGAGAAAAAGGCCAGATCACATACCACGGAAGACCAGTTAGAATGGCAGCATATTTATCTACAGAAACCCTGCAGGCTAGGAGACTTTGGAGCCATATCTTCAAAGTTCTAAAAGATAAACAATTTCAACCAAGAATAACCTACCCAACCAAGCTAAGTTTCATCAGTGAGGGAGAATTAAAATCTTTCCCAGACATCCAATCCCTAAGAACTTATGGTGCCATCAGATGACCTTTACAAGAAACACTTAAGAAAGTACTAAACACAGAAGAAACAGAAAAAAGAACAACAACGTTCTTCACAAGAGTACAGTAAAAAAGTAAAACACATATGAACCAATCCCAAAACCAAAAGAAAGACAACAATGAGGAAAAACAGCAATAACTCTATAAGAACCTTATGATAGTGATCAACTCTTACATTTCAATAATTAGCTTGAATGTGAATGAACTAAAGGCACCACTGAATAGACATAGAGTGGCAAAATGGATAAAATATCACCAGGCAACAATATATTGCCTTCAAGAGACCGATCTCACTAGAAAGTACACTCATAGACTCAAAGGAAGAGGATGGGAAACAAATTTCCAGGCAAACGTAACACAAAAGAAAGGAGGTACCGAATACCTAATTTCAGACAAAATACCATTTAAGGTATCAAAAATTAAAAAAGTTACAGAAGGCCACCACATAATGATAAAAGGTTCACTCCACCAACAAGAAATGTCTATCATAAACATATATGCACCCAAAATAGGAGTGCCAACTTTCATTAAGCAGCTTCTAGGAACTCAAAAAAGATATTGACTCTAACACTATCATAGCTGGGGGCTTTAATACACCACTCACAACCCTAGACAGATCATCAGGACAAAAAATCAGCAACAAGATCTGGAACCTCACTATGACTCTTGAACAAAGGGACTTAATTGATACCTACAGAACACTCCACCCAACGACCACAGAATATACATTCCACTCATCACCACATGGAACGTACTCTAAGATCGTCCACATACTTGACCATAAATCAAGCAGAAACACATTTTAAAAGATCTAAATTTTGCCATGCACCTTCTCAGACCACAGTGGAATAAAAATAAGCATCAACACCAGCAAGGTACCCCCCAAACTCAAAAACACATGGACACTAAAGAGCATGATGGTAAACAACTCCTGGGTCAATGACAAAATCAAAACAGAGATTAAAAGATACCTGGAAAGAAATTAAAACGAAGAAACATCTTGCCTAAATCTCTGGGATGCCTTGAAAGCTGTAGTAAGAGGGGAATTCATATCTCTACAAACACACATGAAGAAAATTAAAGGATCACAAATTAACAGCCTCAAAAATCACCTTGGGAAGCTGGAAAGGAAGACCACCACAACCCTAACTTCAGCAGAAGAAACCAGTTCACCAAAATAAAAGCAAAATCCGGGATATAGAAGAAAAAAAGATAATACAAAAAAATCAATGGAACAAAAAGCTGGTTCTTTGAAAGGATAAATAAGATCAATGGTCCCCTAGGTAGAATGACCAAGAAAAAAAATAGAAAAAGTCCAAATAAACACATTCAGAAACACAAAAGATGAAGTCACATCTGACCCTGAAGAAATACAAAAGATCATTAGAGACTACTATGTACAATTCTATGGAAAAAGCTTGAAAACCTTAAGGAAATGGAAGACATTCTGACATCACACAACCTGCCTAGGTTGAAACAAGAATAAATCAAAACCCTAAATAGACCAATAACAATTAAGGAAATTGACTATTTAATAAATAAACTACCTTAAAAAAAAAAAAAAAAAAAGCCCTGAACCAGATGGCATTCCAGAAGAATTCTATAAGACATTTAAGAAGGAGCTGATAACAATCCTATTAAAGTATTCCAGGCAATTGAGAAAGATGGAACCCTCCCCAAATCATTTTATGAAGCTAACATCACATTGATACCCAAGCCAGGTAAAGACCCAACAAAGAAAGCGAACTACAGATCAATATCTTTGATGAACATTAATGCCAAAATTCTCAACAAGATCCTAGAAAACCAGATTCAACAACACATCTAAAAAATCATCAATCATGACCAAGTAGGCTTCATCCCTGGGATCCAAGGCTGGTTCAACATTCACAAGACAATATATGTAATTAAATACATCAGATGTCAGAACAGAAACCACATGATTATTCATTAGATGCAGAAAAACCTTTTTGATAAAATCAAGCACCCCTTCTTGAAAAAAACCCTTGAACATCTAGGCATATGGCGAACATATCTCAAAATAGCAAAAGCTATCTATAAGAAACTCACAGCCAGCATACTTCTAAACAGACAAAAATTGGAACCATTTCCCCTGAAAACTGGAACAAGACAAGGATGCCCACTCTCTCCTCTCCTGTTCAGTATAGTATTAGAATTCCTGGCTAGATCAATCAAAAGAAAGCGATCAGGGGTATCCAAATAGGAAAAGAGGAAGTCAAGTTATCTCTCTTTGCAGATGACATGATTGTATACCTTGAAAACCCAAGTGAATCTGTCAAAAGCCTCCTTGCACTGATAAAGAACTATGACAAAGTCTCAGGGTATAAAATAAATGTGCAAAAGACAATCGCATTTCTTTATACCAATAATAAACAAACAGAAGCTCAAATAAAAAGCACAATCCCATTCACAATAGCCACAAAAAAAATGAAATGCCTTGGCATCTTCCTAACCAGAGACGTGAAAGACTTTTATAATGAAAACTACAAAACACTGGTCAAAGAAATCAAGGATGACACAAACAAGTGGAAAAATATCCCATGCTCATGGATTGGAGGAATCGACATTGTGAAGGTGTCCATCTTACCTAAGGCAATCTACAGATTTAATGCAATACCCATCAAATTACCAGCAACATTCTTCTCAGAGCTAAAAAAACAATACAGGAATTCATATGGAAACACAAACGACCAAGAATAGCCGAACAATATTCAGCAAAAAAAAAAAAAAAAAAAAAAAGCAGAAGGTATCACATTACCAGACTTCAAACTTTACTATAAAACTACAATAATCAAAACAGCTTAGTATTGGTCCAGAAACAGGCATATAGACCAATGGAAAAGAATTGAGATTCCAGAAGGAAAACCTCAATTTCTCAACCAACTCATCTTCGACAAAGCCTCCACCACCTACCACTGGGGAGAGGAGAACCTATTCAGTAAATGGTGCTGGGAAAACTGGCTGACCACATGCAGAAGATTCAAACAAGACCCCTATCCATTCCCATACACAAAAATTAACTCTAAATGGATCAGAGACCTTAATGTAAAACCTCAAACCATAAAAACCTTAGAAAATTCAGGACACACCCTTATGAAAATTGGAACTGGTATCCAATTCCTGAACAAAACCCAAAACATACAGGCCATAAGAGATAAGATAGACAAATGGAACCTCATTAAACTGACAAGTTTCTGCAAAGCCAAAGAAACCATCAAGAGAGCAGGGAGACAGTTCACAGACTGGGATAAAGCATTTGCCAACTCCATATCTGACAAAAGCCTAACATCTTGGATCTATCAGGAACTCAAATGTGCTAAAAAGAAAAATACAAATAACCCCATTACAAAGTGGGCAAAAGATGTGAACAGACACTTCTCAAAAGAAGACATACAGGTGGCCAACAGACACATGAAGAAATGGTCAACCTCACTAATTGTCAAGGAGATTGTAAATTAAAACTACACTAAGATACCACCTAACTCTAGTCAGAATGGTCATTATCAATAACAAAAAATAATAGATGTTGGAGAGGATGTGGTGAAAAGGGAACACTTCTACACTGTTGGTGGGAGTGTCAACTAGTGCAGCCTCTGTGGAAAGCAGTGTGGTGATTCCTAAAAGCTCTAAATATCAACCTTCCTTATGACCCCGCAATTCCCCTACTGGGAATATACCCTGAAGATCTCAAATCACTCTATAAAAAAGATACCTGCATGCGTATGTTTATTGCATCATTAGTCACAATAGCAAGAACCTGGAACCAACCATGCTGTCCATCAAAAGAGGACTGGATTAAAAAAAATGTGGTACATATACATCATGGAATACTACACAGTCATAAAAAAGAACTAAATCGTGAACTTCGCAGCAACCTGGATAGAACTAGAGTTTATAATACTGAGTGATCTCTCACAGAAACAAAGAGATGAGTATCACATGTTCTCACTCATAAGTGAACCTTAAACATCTATTGTAATACTATAAGAAAAGGATTGACAGTGGTGGGAAACTATGAGGAGGGCAGGGAGTGGAAGGGATATGGGATTAACGGTTGTCAATATCTGTCTGTGGACAGGGGGACACCCCTTATCAACAAGGGTGCCTGAATGATGCATATGTGTATACCTAACCCTTAACTGTACCCCACAATTTTAAAATAAAAAAATATGTTTTAAAAAACCAGACAATTTGACCATTTGAAAAAATATAGAACCCAGAAATAAAACCATATTTCTTCAACAAACTGATTATTGAAAAAGCTGACAAAAATTTTTAAAAATGGGGATAGGACACTCTATTCAATAAATGGTGCTGGTAAAATTGACTAGCCATATGCAGAAGAATGTTACTGGACCTCTATTCTCTCATAAATGATAGGACTTATATATATTAAAAGGCTTCTGAAATTCTAAATAAATAATCAACAGAATGAATTGAAAACATACCTATGTGAGAAAATATTTGTAAATCATGTCTCAGACAAAGGGCTAATATCTAGAATCTATAAGGAACACAAAAACATGAAAAAAAAAATAATTGCATCAAAGTGGGAAAAGAACATGAATAGATACTTCTCAAATGAAGACACACAAGCACCCAACAAACATATGACAAAATGCTCAGCATCACTAGTAATCAGAGAAATGCTAATTAAAACCACAATGAAATATCACCTCACACTTATAGAATGGCTATCATTAGAAAGTTGAACAATAGAGGTTGGCATGGTTGCAGAGAAAAGGGAACACTCATCCATTGCTGATGGGATTGTAACCTAGTTAAACCGTTAGGAAATACAGTATTGAGGTTTCTCACAGAACTAAAAATTGAATTACTATTTGACCCAGCAATCCCACTGCTAAGGATCTACCTAAATAAAAAGAAATCAATATATAAAATAATTCAATAAAAGATCTACCCAAATAAAAGTTGTGTGTGTATATGTATATATATATATATATATATCTATATATATCAAAATCATGGAAACAATCTAAGTTCGCACCAACAATTGATTGGATAAAAAATATGGTATATGTACACCATGGAATACTATGCAGCCATTAAAAAAAATGCAATCATGTCCTTTGCAGCAACATGGATAGAACAGGAGATCATTATGCTAAGTAACTGATTCAGAAACAGAAAATCAGACACCTCATGTTCTCACTCATATGTGAGGGCTAAATAGTCACAAATATGAAAAAAAAAAAGTAGACACTGGGGACAACCATAATGGGGGAGGTGGGAAAGGAGGTTAGAGTTCAAAAATTACCTATTGTGTTCGATGTTCACTATCTGGGGAATGGGCCACCTGAGACCCAATTCCTACCACTACACAATATGCCTCTTTAATGGATATGCATGTTTACTGCTTGAATCTAAAATAAAAAAATTATAAAAGATTTGTATTCCAAAACTTACACGAAATACAACTCAACAATTAAAATAAATAATATTGAACATGAGAAAATTTTCTGAGAATAAATTTCTTCCAATAATTTTTACAAATGACCAATATACATATGAAAATTTAGGCAACATTATTAATCATTAGGAGAGTACAAATTAACAACACATTGAAATAACACTTAACATTCACTAGGATTGCTGTAACAAAAAAGACATGACAATAAATGATGATGAGAAAGTGGAGAAAATGGAACACTTTTACACTGTCTGAAGGATTGCAAAATGTATAGCCCCTTTAGAAAACAGTTTGAGTCTCTCAAAATGTTAATTATAGAATTAACATATAACCTATGTATTCCACATGAAAGCATTTACTCAAGACACTTGCAGACATTTTTCCCATGAAAAGTTGTATACAAAGATAATAGCAGCTTGATTTATAATAGCTGAAAGTAGGTAAAATCGGTATCCCAAAAGTTTATCAAGTAATACATTGATCAACTAAATGTGGTATAATCATAAATTGAAATATGTTTTAGGCATAAAAAGGAATGAAATACTGTTACATGATGTAACAAGTAGGGACCTTGAAAATATTATGCTGAATAAAATAAGTCAAGGCAAAATACTGTATAATTTACAATTTAATTTATATGAAAGTTCATAACAAACAAATCTCTAGATTAGTTTTGTCAAGGGCGGAGGTGTGGGGAGAATTTGGTATATGGTTTTGCTATGGGTCATATGAATGTGCAAAAATTAGGTATTGAGGATGATTATACAACTCTATGAATATATTAAAAAGCTAATTATAAGCACAAAAAGATGAATTTTATTATATGTGAATAATATCTCAATTAGGTTGCCATAAAAAGATTATTATTTCAAAATAAAAGTATGTATCAAGTAGTTTTTACTGTGTAACAAACCACTCCTACATTTAGTGACTTAGATCAACAATCTATTACTCAGTACTGAGTCTGAAGAAATATTCTTCTATTCCTTGCTCTACTCAGCTAATCTTTACTGAAGTCTCTTACATTTGCTTTTTGTTTGCTGTTGATATAACTAAAGGCTGGATAATGTTGGTTGACTTCATTCTTATATAGGGTAGGTGGCAAACTCTCCTACTGAGTAATGGGACAATGGGTCATATGACTCTTCTTAAAAAGAACACCCTTGAGGATTCCAATTTCTTTAGAGTGAAAGCTACTAGGTCTTGTTTAGGCCTGGTCTTTAAACTTGAACTATCACAATAATTTAGTTGAAAAAATAATAAAATCAACCCAGATTTAAGTCATAGGAAAATGAAAAATTCCTGATGTGAAAATTTGCAATGCCATACTGCAAGGACAAATATATGCAGAAATACCACGGGTGATAATGTTACCATAACCACAAAATATTACGAGATATTTAATAAAATTCAGCAGAGCTTCTAATAGTTTCACAAATCAGTTTTAATTTTGGTGGCCTAAAGTCAAACATTAAATAAATTTATACCCACTGTTATAGAATTTTCAGTTACTTCACACCTATAAATGTTTACTTGTTTATTTCTTATTCAAAACAAAGTTTATTTCATGTAAAATTCTTCTTAAACTAAGGATTCCTTAGTGTCAGATAGTGTTAAAATTTTGGAGACATACAAAAGTGATTCAATTTTTAAAAATACATATCTACTATAAAAAACTTTTTAGACTATAATAAATTATTGACTAAGGGTATGACAATCAATTAAGTAGATAATTCCTTTAGAAAAGTTTAAATGATAAAATATGCATGTCTCATTATTAATTTTCTAAACAGCTCTAAATGTTTAATTCGTTAATTATTTAAAAACTAATTTCTTAAAGTATATTAAATCATAGCTTATTATTAAGAAAACTCCACTGAGATTGATGTAATTAATACATTTGGGCACTTTGGCAAATTCATTTGTTATTTGGTCTTCGAAAAATGCCTGCAATTCGGGTTACTAAGAGATTACAGCATAGGTGTTTCATATATCCATATCTAAATTCAGAGAAGCAGTAATACTATTTGTCTAACTTTACACTCAGTATGAACTTTTTATTAGTATAACTAAGCATACTTTTCTCATGTGTAAGGACCTTTTTGACTAAACTTAGAGTCACTATTCTGAAATTTTAAGTGTCTTAAAGTCCTTTCTTTTCATTGTCATGATATAGTTCATCTCTAAAATCAATCTATCCTTAATGAAAAGGCAATATAATTTCAAAAGTAAAATTAGTCTTTGAAATATTCCTACTGAAATGCTTCAGGTGTGTTTCATTTTAAAGTGCACTCTAACTTTTTTGGTTTTGCTATTGAAATTTAGAAATTTGGAGTTGTTATTTTTTCTTGGTGCATATGTGTTTTGTGACATGACATGTTCACTGTCACCTTTGTGATTTGTGCAATATAGAAACAAGCAAGCTGAAAGTTGAAGATACTAAGTCAGTTATAAAATAAATATCAGATGAAATGCAGAAAAGCATTTAGAAATAAGTGATTATGACAGAATCGCAGCAGCAATATCTAGTCAGCAGATAGAAGACAGAGCACTTTAGATACTAAATGGCAGAGAACAGCTGAAAAGTCATATGGGAAGATGAAGAGACTTCTGGTTTTAATTTTGACATATAAAGAAATTGGAAGTTGTCATTCCCAAACTTATATCAAGTAAAAAGCTAAAGGAACTGAAAATCAACAAATATCTTGGACCCATCATATAATTGAGATGATAAAGCTTACCACACCCTGAAGCCTAGGGATACAGGTGGCCACAGAGATCCACAGACAAAGGATATGCTTATCTAGAGCAACATCCAAAGGAAATATAAAAACTTAAATTACATTTTTGATGAGTTGCTGTAGACTCATCAGCAACTGCTGTTGTGTGTATACTAGCAAGGAAATGAGAAACTCTAAGAGGTTGTAGTCTTAGGCAGACCTCACATTTTTGTGGGTTTTACCTTTAGAAGACTCTCAAGTTTCTCAAGGTAAAGAGCCAACAGTCAACACAGACTCTTTGTCATTCTGGCAGAGGAGGAGAAAATGACCATTTAAAAATATTTCTAGAATATCCAGAATCCAGAAGACCTTAAATGAATTAACAGAAAAAAACAAAACAAAACTAATAATCACCTTTAAAAGTGAGCAAAGTACATGAACAGACACTTCCTCAAATGAAGACATGGAAGCATTCAACGAACATAGAAGAATGCTCAACTTCATTAATCATTAGTGAAAGGCAAATCAAAACTACAATAAGATACCATCTCACACTAGTCAGAATGGCTATTATTATGTCAAAAAATGACATAATAATAATAATCAATAATAATCAATAATAATCATAATAATCAATAATAATCATAATAATCAATAATGATAAGGTTGCAAAAAAAGGGAATGTTCACTCATTGTTAGTGGGAATGGAAGCTAGTTCAGCCCCTGTGGAAAGTAGCTTGACAATTTCTCAATGAATTAAAAGTAGATTTAACATTTGACCCTGCAATTCCTCTGCTATGCATATGCCCAAAGTAGCATTACTTGTTTTACCAAAAAGACACTTGTATTCATATGTTAATCACAGCGCTATTCACAATAACAAAAACATGGAACCAATCTAGTTTCCCATCGACTGTGGGTTGAAAGAAGAAAATGTGGTATATATACACCATGGAATATGATGTTGCTATGAGAAGAATGAAATCATTTTATTTGCAACCATTATGAATACAGCTGAAGGCCACTATACTAAGTGAATAACACAGAAACAGAAATCAGAATATCACATCTTCTCACTTAAAAGTGGGAGCTAAACACTGGTTACAAATGAGCAGAAGAATGGAAACAGCTGAAACTGGAGACACCTAAGATAGAAGAATAAGAAAAAGCAAAAGTTAAAAAAAACCACCTATTGGGTATCATGCTTACCATTTGGGTGACAAGTTCAACAGAAGCCCAGACCTGCATGAACATGTACTCCTTGAAACTAAGGAAAATAAAATACCCTTAAAAAGTCCTACCCCCTACTGAAAAGATGTTATCTGAGTCTTACCTCACTTAAGTAGAAGGGCTTTTACCCAACTCAAGCCCTTTCTATTCTTCCTGTCTCAACTAAGAGGATAATGGGGGAGATCACAGCCCAGAGTCATGGACTCAAGAAAATACTCATATTTAATCATGGGATTATAGAATGGCTCCCCTTATTACCACATCCACAGGATTCTAATATGAAAAAACAGTGAATTATTGCTGAAAGATATGTAAGGCACAGACTCTAAGAAAATGTTCTTGAGAAAACCAAAACACACCCAAAAAAGAAAAGAAAAAAAAAAAGAAAGAAGAAATTCGAAGTCTCTGGCACTTACAGCATATATTAATACAACACAGTTGTAGTTAGTTTAAGACAAAACTTCACACTGAAGGCTTATTCTCCACAGTTCCTATTATCCATGATAATGTCTCTCCTTCAATGAAAAAATTGCTAAGTATGCTAAAAGATGAGAAAAAAACACAGTCTGAAAAGATAGGGCAACATCAGAACTGGACTTAGATCCAACACAAATTTTGATATTATTAAGCAGAAAATTTAAAATAAATATGATTGATATGTTAAGGGCTCTAACAGAAAAGGCAGACAACATGCAAAACCAGATGATTAACAAAACAGAGATAAATAAATCTAAGAAACAATAGAAAGAAAATACTCTATACCATAAACACTGTAACATCAACGAAGAACACTTTGATGCGTTCAATAGACTGAACATGGTTAAGAAAAGAGCAGGTGAGTTTGAAATAAGGCAATAGGAACTTCCCAAACTGAAGTACAAAGAGAAAAAAAAATGCATTAAAAGAAGAATATAACCACTGAATGGTTTGTGCATTGCACAAATGCAATGTACTTTGTCTTCCTTTCTCCACTGACTTCATTAGAGTAGAATAATTTTTATAGTCTTCTGATCTTTTTGACACAGAACAGTGAAATCATTATCAAAATATCTTCCACAACGAATATTAAATGTTAAGCCCAGAGTCAGGCATGATAGCTCATGCCTATAATTCCAGTACTTTGGGAGGCCGAAGTGAGAGGACTGCCTGAGCCCATGGGTCTGAGACCAGTCTGGGCAACTTGGCGAGACCTCATCTCTACAATAAATCAAAAAATTAGCTGGGCATGGTGGCGTATACCTGTAGTTCCAGTTAATTGGAAGGCTGAGATTGAAGGATCACCTGAGCCTAGCAGGTTGAGTCTGCGGTGGCCATGAGCATGCCACTGCACTCCAGCCTGGGTGACAGAGTGAGACTCTGACTCAAAAATTAAAAAAATAAAAATATTAACCCTCCCATTAATCCCAAACATACATATTTTATAAGAGATATGAGAAGGATTTAACTTACATAAGGTAAAATTCATTATTCTAAGTATACGGTTTCAGAAATTTTATAAATGTATGCATTTTTTAACCCCTACCTCAATCAAGATCTAGAAAATGTCCTAAACACTTCTCCCTTTCAGTCGACCCTTCATTTGTTAATTCCCTAGGGAACTACTACTTTGTGTTTTTCATTATCATGTTTGCTTTTCCAGGCTATAATATGAGCAAAATCATGAAGGCTTTTTGTGTGACATTTTTCACAAGGTATAATGCTTTTGGGATAATCCAGATAAAAGTATCAGCAATAGTTTTCTGCTTGTTTTTATTGCTGTATGTGTATATCAACATTTGTTTATTTTAGTAGTAGTTGATGCAATTTGTTTGCTGGAGGGGCACATTATTAAAACAACTTCTTAATATATTGCATAGAAGGCTTTGTGGAGATATTTATTCTCATTTCTCTTAGATAAATACCCGGCAATGAGATTGCTAGATCACATAGTAAGTATACATTTTAGTTTACAAGAAACTGTCAAGTTGTCTTCCAAAATGACTGTACTATTTTGCAGTTGATCAGCTTTCTGCTTACCTCCTCAGTTACTTGAAAGTCCTAGTTTTTCAAATTCTCAAGAACTTGGTAATGTCAGTCATTTTAACTTTAGCTATTCTAGTAGGCACGTAGTAATATCCATTATGGTTCAAATTTGCATTTCCCTAATAACTATTAATGTTGAGCATCTTATCACAGACTCACTTGCCATGCAAATATATGACTTGGTGAAGTATTTATTCATTTTTAGTTGAAAAACTTTGCCCAATTTTTTAAATTAGGTATGATCTTGTTATTAAGTTGCAAAAAATTATATGCATTTTAGACTCAAGTCCTTTATTAAATATCTAATTCTCTGAAACTGTTATATTTTTTATTTTCTTAACTGTCATTCAGAGAGAACTTTTAATTTATGATTAATTTCAATATATCAATTTTCTCTTTAGAGTATATAACATTTGCAACTTTTTAAAAAAGCTTGTTTAATCCATGGTCACAAATATTTATTTAATATTTTCTTTAAAAATGTTTAATTTTAGTTCTTACATTTAAATTTATGCTCTATCTTAAGTTAACATCATACTGATGCCCAAATGTTACGATATTTGTTGGAAAGATTATCTTTTCTGTATTGTGTTTCATTTAAATATTTGTTGAAAATTGACTATCTATGTGAGGGTTTAATTTTAGACATTCCTCTATACTGATGTATGACTCACTGTACAATAGTGTATTTTCATGAATACCATATCTTTATGCTAAAATGTGTAATCAAGTAGTTGAGTCCTCTCACTGTGTTTTTTAATTAATGGCCTATAATTAAAATCACACTTTAATTCCTCTATAAACCTACTCAAATAATTTTTTTAAATCAATAATATAAAATATTAACCAGAACCTGAAGTAATTGGAATTCTTATGATTTGGTTGCATTGTAAATTTGTCCAACAGTTTGGAAACCTCTATGAAGTATCTCCTAAGGATAAGACTGCATATGTCAAGTGGGCTCACAATTCTACTTCTATGTAATAGGAATAGCCATAAACTTGATATAAACTAAAATATCTTGAACATTTTTTCATAAATGGTGATTTGCATTTTTACATATGTACTTATGATGGGTTACTATACTTCAATATAAATAAATAAACTAAAGTTAGACAATTTAAGTGAACCACAAAATATGTATTGACTGAAAGAAGTAAAATGCAAATATATATACCTGTATATATATGTCTATGCAAATATAGTACAAAAAGTTGTCTATCATTTTAAAGGCCAAGGGAGAGCCTACTTTGGCTAAGAGATGGAGAGAGTAACCAGAAAAGAGAGTAGGGGATTTCTGAATTAACCTTATATTTCTAGGTTTGTATTGTAGTTACATAATCGTATACACTTTTAAAAAATTATATACTGAGCTATATACTTATGATTTATACACATTTCTGTATTCATATTACTTAATAAGGTTTACTATATCAAAGGTTTATATGTCAATAAATAGAAGATAACAATATAGAGACCTTATAATGTATGCAGCGAAGTTCCTAAGGAGCATAGGAACTCTAAAATAATTCCATTTTGTATTCCAGAAATATAAAGCCCCTTTTGTGTAGTACCTATAGTGCTGTATCTATAGTGTTCCAGTCTCAGAACATAAAGTTCTAGAATTTTTTTGATTTGATTTTTCTATTTTCTGAGACCTGAAGTTCTTTTACTTTTTCAGTTAACACAAACGAAAAAAAAAAAACCCATCCATTATTCATGTAGAATCACTCTTGTTTGATGGTCTTCTTCTAGTCAAGAAGCTGTGCATGCACTATTCACTCAATCATTAACCCTTAGCCAGTCTCTTCTGCTGTAGTGGATGTGATTTTGATTCTGAAAATAGCAAAGACCTATTTAAATATATCTTCTCTGGAACATGTATTTTAAACTTTGCCTGCAAGAAGTCCATAAATGCCTTGAAATTGTTTGCATATTTTCCTATGCATGAATGCACATTTTTTATAGAGAACCAATTCATCATTTTCACCAGATTTTAAAAAGTTTTATGGTTCAAATCTGTAATATGGGAAATGGCTACAGTGAGAATTAATATTTGTTAAAAGAAAGATTATAGGAAAGCCAAAATTACAGCAAAAGAGTTATGTATTCCACAATCTAAACATTAATGAAATTTTACTATTTGAGAATATTAGAGGATATTAAATCCTATTTAATCTTTTAAAACTTGTTAGCATGAGAATAATAGACATTTTAGACTCAACTAGAAACGTGCTTTTTCTTTTGCCAGAACCTTTGCATTTATCTGCTGACATTCTGCCACGGAAGTAAGATAAAACCCTTTAACTGCAACTCTTATTTTTAAAACCAGATACTTTCACTGCTCGTGGAGTTGCCTCCGGCAACCCTCACTGAGCTAGAAATGCAGAGGCCTTAGACAGAGCTATTAGGTATTTATGTTCTTTGTTTAAACCATTGCACGTTACCTCAGATGATATTCGTTTTGTACACTGAAAGACAATTATTGACTCCTGTTGGTATGTCATTAAGCGTAAATCATTTTTATTGGAATACTAAGATAAGTACACTGTTTTTGTAAAATTCTGGTTGCTCTACCTCCAATTTCAATCAGCAGAGCCTCTCATGTATCTTCCTGATATCAGTTATGTGGCTTCCCTTCTTTTCTGTTGCCTGCTGGAACTGTTTGTTCTCCTGATATTTTTTTCTTTGCTTTTGTTTCAAGGGCCCTATCTGGAAATCTACAAACAAGTCACAAGATGTGATCTGTTTATCTTCCAACGCAGATTATTTTTTAGGAAACATACCTTTAAATGTGAAAACACTTCTTTTAAATGTAATTGCTTTCTGTAAATGTAACTATCAAGAAAACAAGTTTTTAAATGCAGCTTCAAAATTATTTGTTTAGAATAAGAAAGTCATTCTCATGATTAAAGATAATAATCTAAACTAAAGATGTTTCCTCTGGTATAGCACATTAATAGCATTTCTCATCTCTCTCTTCCACCTAACAGAATATGCAACAAGACTTGCTTTTGAATGAAAAGCTTTCAGTTACTTTCTTTTATTTTAGTTTTACAAATACCATACACATTAATTTCTATATAAGTATATTCATACCACAGTTATCATTCTTAAACTTATTTTTTATTTTTTTATTTTTTTTATTTTTTGAGTTGGAGTCTCACTCAGATGCTCAGATTGGAGTGCAGTGGCCGCTCCCGGCCACCGCAGCCTCACCTGCCAGGCTCTGGCGATCCTTCTGCCTCAGCCTCCCGAGTAGCCGGAATTACAGGCGTGTGCTACCACGCCTGGCTGATTTTTTGATTTATTGTAGAGATGAGGTCTTGCTGCCCAGGCGGGTCCCGAACCCGCGGGCTCAGGCAATACACTCACCTCAGCCTCCCAAAGGCGCGGGATTACAGGCTGAGCCACCGAGCCCGGCTTAAACTTATTTTTCTTATGAAAAACACATTGTAGGTGCCTCTCCCTCAAAATCACTCAGCTCTGTTTCATACTGTGCATTATCCCACTGTATGCACATGTCATAACTTACTTTTCTTATGCACTGGTAGTCAATAAACTTTTTTGAACTGAATGTTCAAAGTTGTATTGTTTGAAGAGTTTATTATTATAATGTCAGTTGATTTTTTTTGATTTAGAAAAAATATCCTTTTTAGTTTTTAATCTTTTATTTTGTTTTGGGAAGTAATCTATTCCACTTCCTCGATTTAATATATTAATTATTAAAATGTAGTTTTTATAATTCTAGCTTTTATATATTTTATTCTAAATCACATATTTTACTTTAATTTACAATTAATTGCTAATAGTTTTTGAATTATTGTGAGCATCAAGAGATTTTTTATTTATTTATTAACACATTTAAATTAACAAAAAATCCTTATAAAGTAGGTATAATTATCTCTGACTTATAGATGAGAAGGTAACGACACAGAGAGGTTAAACAACTAATCTAAGACCTCTAATTTAGTAAGTGATAGAGGTTATATTCCTAACTATAGCGTTTTCTTTTCTTTTCTTCTTCTTCTTCTTTTTTCTTTTTTGAGTAGGATTTTCACTCCATCGTCCAGGCTAGAGTGCAGTGGCACTCTCGACCTTCCGGGCTTAGATGATCCTTCTGACTCAGCCTTCCAAGTAGCTGGAACCACAGGCACATGCCACCATACCTGGCTACGTTTTTGATTTATTGTAGAGACGCAGCCTCGCCAAGTTGCCCAAGTTGGTCTTGAACCCCTGGGCTCAGGCAATTCTCTGACCTCTGTCTCCCAAAGTGCTGAGATTACAGGCATGAGCCATTGCGCCCAGCTCATAGTGGTTCTAATGATATTTTTGTTCTTCGATCTGGCTCTTGGCAGAATTCTTGAAATCAGTTCATTTTGCTATTTTACTGTATCAGAATCTTTCTCTTAAGTAGCTCTGATGAAAACAGCTTGATGAATCTAAGCATATGTAAACAGCATGATACTATCACCACAGTCAAAGTAATAGACATATGCCACACACCTCCCAAAGTTTACTTGTGTTCCTTTTAATTAATTAACTTATTTATTTGTTTATTTATTTATTTATTTATTAGGTTTGTGGGGTTTTTCTGGTAAGAACACTTGACATGAAATCTACCCTATTAACATTTCTGAAGTACACACAATCGTATTTTTAATTATAGGTACCACACTGAACTGCAAATTTCTAGAAGATATTCAACTAGTATAACTAAAACGTTATACCTATTGACAGTAACCTCCAAGAAAAACTCTTATTTCCCCCTGATTCCCAACTTTTGGCAACTACTATTTTATTATCTGCTTCTATGAGTTTGACTATTATAGTTACTTCATATCAGTGAAATTATGCAGTATTTGCTCCCCTGTGACTGCCTTAGTTCACTTAGCATAGTGTCCTTCAGGTTACCCACGTTGTTGCAAATGTTAGGATTCCTTCTTTTTAAAGACTGAATACTTTTTCATTGTATGTACATAACACATTATCTTTATCTATTCATCTGTTGATGGACACGAGTTGTTACATATCTCAGCAACTGTGAATAATGTTGCAGTGATCAAGGGAGTGTAGACAGGTTTTCAAGATCCTGAGTTTAGTGCTTTTAGATATCCCTCAGTGAGATTGATGTATCATATGGTAACTTTATTTTTGGTTTTCTGAGAAAACTTGATACTCTTCAATAGCCTCCATACCATCTTACTTTTCTACTAACAGTTTATAAGGGCTCTAACTTCTTTACATTTTTGTCAACACATATTTATTTTTATTGTTTTAATGGTCATTCTAACAGGAGTGACGTGATATTTTTACAGTTTTTATTTGACTGTTTCCTGATAATTAATGATATTAAATATCTTTCCGTATACCTGCAACATTTGTATTATGGCTCTCCAAATTGAAATACAAAAATTTATGAACATGCAATTTACAAAGTTTAACTTCAATCTTATACTCATCTGTATTAAGTTTTTGTTCATTTTTATAGAAAATGGAAATAATTTATCTGACAGCTACATATTCATACATATATAAGCATAAATATGACAATTTTTTTTAGTAAATTTTTCCTTTCTGTTACCTTTAAGAGAACTTTAGACATAGATGGGAAAGATGGGAAAGTAAAAATTATGTTCCTTTGTAGCTATAGTTTTTCTTTCTTTTTTTTGAGTTGGAGTCTCACTCTGTTGCCCAGACTGGAGTGCAGTGGCCGCTCCCAGCCACCGCAGCCTCAACCTGCTGGGCTCCAGCGATCCTTCTAGCGATCCTTCCGCCTCAGCCTTCCAAGTAGCCAGACTTACAGGCATGTGCTACCACGCCCGGCTGATTTTTCTTTTTTTTTTTTATTGTAGAGATGAGGTCTCGCTGCCCAGGTGGGTCTCGAACCCGCGGGCTCAGGTAATCCACTCACCTCAGCCTCCCAAAGGCACGGGATTACAAACTGAGCCACCGAGCCCGGCTGCTATAGGTTTTCAAAGGAAATATTATAATGAGACTAAGCAATAATTTTATATTTATAGTGATGGAAGTATATACTCTGAAATGGCATTAACTTGATTTTAACTTTTAAATTAAATGCTTTTGTACTAGTATAGAGTCTCACCTACAGTGTTCAAGCATTCCCCTTACCAACATTTGTTATTTTTTGGCATTTTGGTAATAACCATTTAATTGAGGTGAGATGATATCTCATTGAGGTTTTAATTTGCATTTTTCTGATGATTAGGAATATTAAGAATTTGTTTATATACCTATTAGGCATTTGTAAATATTCATTTGAGAAATAACTATTCAGAGCTTTTGCCTACTTTGATTGGATTATTTTTTAAGTTTGAATTTTTTATATACCCTGATAATTAATTGTTTGTCTGATGGATAGAGTGTTTATGTTTATGTTAATGATTTGGAAAATATTCTGTTTATTGCAGCACTAGTAACAGTATCCAAGATATGAAACCAACTTAAGTGTCCAACAATTGATGAATGGATAAAGAAAATGTGGCATAAATGCATAATGGAATATTTTTTAGCCATACAAAAAAATAAACACCAGTGATGCAGCAACAGAAATGGCACTAGAGGACATGCTAAGTGAAGTAAGCCAGGCATAGAAAGAATGATTGCATTATCTCACTTAAATGTGGGAGCAAAAAAAAACTGTTCTCATGGAGATTGTGTGCAGAATGATGGTGACCAGAGAATGAGAAGTGTAGAGTGGGGATTAAGATGAAGAGAATGGTTTATGGGTACACATATATAGTTAAATAGAAAAATAAAATCTATTTTTTGTTTTTTGAGTTGGAGTCTCACTCTGTCGCCCAGACTGGAGTGCAGTGGCTGCTCCCGGCCACCACAGCCTCGATCAGCTGGGCTCCGGCGATCCTTCCGCCTCAGCCTTCCAAGTAGCTGGAACTACAGGTGCGTGTTACCACACCAGGCTAGTTTTTTGATGTATTGTAGACATGAGATCTCACCAAGTTGCCCAGGTGGGTCTCGAACCCATGGGCTCAGGCAATTTACTCACCATTGGCATGGTAGGATGACTATAGTTACAAAAAATTTATAGTGTATTTCAAAATAGCTAGAAGAGAACATTTGGAATGTTCCCAAATACAAAGAACTGATTCATGGTTAAAGTCATGGATATTGCAGTTGCCCTGATTTTGTCATTATACTTTTTTTTAAATGTGTCAAAAAAACACACTAACTCTGTAAATGTGTGTATTTGTTATGTATCAGCTAAAAAAAAAAAAAAAAACTAAAAGAAATCACAGACTATAAAAGAAAAATATAAAAATGACCATAAGATACTTGAAAAAAATGTTCAACATCACTAATCATCATAGAAATGAACATAAAAAATTAAATGTCTTGGAAATAAAGTTCCCATAATTGGAAATATCTTTCTCCAAATTGAATATATCACTTTTTTTTATTTCTGTCTTAGTTTATTTTTCTAAATTACAGTTTAGTTGATTTGTCCAAGATGGTTTTCTTGTTGTTTTCAATAAAATATAGATTTTCTTAAAATTACCAGAAAATTTAGTTAGAAAGATTGCAGACTCTATCCATTTGTTATGAGCATCCAGGGAACAATTGCTATTGGCCAAGTTGAGTGCTTGTTTTTTTCTGAAAGAATAATAATGACTTTTATTCAAATACATAACCTGCGTTGCTTTATTTTAAAGATCTTTCTTGTCCTTCTTTGGTATTTGAATTCAATCGGATATTCTTGCTGTTGTTGTTAATTTTTATCCATTCTCCTTCATAACTCAGTCGAACTGAACTTTGATTGCCCTGCTTGAGGCATGCCCTGATGCAGCATAATCAGATAAACATTCAAATGATAAAAGTCTCAGGTAGGATAAATGATCTTTTCAGAACTATTTATTCATGGGAGGTACTCTAGCTTTCAAATTTTACAGCTGTGAACTTGTCCCGAGGGATGAATGCATTGAAATTTCCAGTTAAAAGATTAAATACTAATCTCCCAAGAGGACAACATCTATTCAACTATTTACAACAAAGTTGTAAGTCAACACCAAGCAGCTGTTCCATTTATTTCCTCATATCAATATTCTAAGATTCACACTCTAATGAATCAAACTGAGGTTGATTTAGCCTTGTATTCATGGCAATAGTTATGCAATTCACTTGTAACTTAATAATTTGAGAGGATCCTTGCCATTTTCTCATATTATAACAAGTAAATCAATCATAAAACAAAGTCATGACATATGTGGACTCAATAAATTCGAGAGTAACCTTTGAAAATTATATAATTACTTTTGTTTTTAAAGTAATATGAGGCGTTATATAAATTGTTTCTTCATGAATATAAAAAAAAAAAAATCAAGTCTGGGTCTCTTCCAGAATTAGCACCATAGAACCAGGCCTGTTTCAATTGATGAAGTGTGTTTAAAAGAATTGTCACAACGATAATGAAGTGCAAAAAGACATACAGTTACATTGGCTAAGAGTAATTAGCAGATAAGTGACTGAATGACTTTGTTAGGAAAATTTCTCTGGCCATGAAACATCAAGTGACTATGTAGCCATACAGAAATCATAGATTTGCTTCTGTCAGACATACTAAATTATAAGTTTAGGTGCATACAACAGCAATCCATTACAAGACGGATAATACATCTGAGATCAAGATCAAGCAGGGTCTGAAGGTAAATGCAAGCTGTGTGTACCAATGGTTAGATTCTCATGTTATCCACAAGTGTTTTCTCATAGTCTGTTCTTCAGTTCATTGGAACTGAATATGCACAACTGACAAAAGAAGAAAATATAAAAGTTCAGTTCATCATATTTCAATATGCAGGTGCAAGCTGGAAATGGTTTATGGTCATGTTAGTACAATCGTGGCCTAAATTGTGGAAAAGTCATCCATATGGGTAGAGTTGTTTTATACCTGGTCACCCACTTAGTGTGAAAAAAAATGTAGCCTGTAGTTAGAATATGTATGTGCTCATGGAAAATGATATTATAGCCAGAATTATGTTCCACCAAAATTCATATTCAAGTACCAAACCATAGTACTTCAGAATGTAACCATCTTTGAAAGTAAAATCTTTAAACTGGTCAATAAGAAAAAATGAGGCTGTTAGGCTGGCACCTTAATTCAATATGTCTGGGGTCCTTATAAGAAGATGAAGAGTCACAAGAGTTGTGTAGCAACAGGTAAAATGTCATGTGAGGAAACACAAAAAAGGCAGAAACCTGCAAGCCAAGGAAAGAGATACCAGGATTAAAAAACCTACACCTTAACCAGGCTTGGTGGCTCAGCCTATGTAATCCCAAGCCTTTGGGAGACTGAGGTGAGAGGATTGCCTGAGCCCGCGGGTTTGAGACCCGCCTGGGCGGCGAGACCTCATCTCTACAATAAATCAAAAAATCAACCGGGCGTGGTAGCGCATGCCTGTAATTCCAGCTACTTGGAAGGCTGAGGTGAAAGGATCGCTGGATTCCAGCAGGCCGAGGTTGCGGTGGCCGGAAGCGGCCACTGCATTCCAGTCTGGCTGACAGAGTGAGACTCCAACTCAAAAAAAACAAAACAAACAAACAAACAAACAAATAAAAAGACCTACACCTTGACCTTGAACTTACATATTGGAATGACAAGTTGAAGGTACAGTCGAAGTGTCAGCTTGAAGATAATTTCTTGCAAGGGTGAAAGAATACCTCCTAGACACCATAAATCTAGTACCATTGTTTGGCAAAGTGTCTCCAATTGTTAAATGACACCAGTCTGAGAACAATGGAATGAAATTAAGGTAACCCTATTTACCTTAATTCTCATTTTTCTACTTGGAAAAGGTGTCTCTTCCATCTTTTCAACTCTGGGATCTTTGGATTTAATTGTTTTGTTCCCTAGAGGAGGAACACTCCTGCTTATAATTCAGAAAAAAAAAAATCTCCTTAAATCTCCAGGTGTGGTAATCTTCCAGTCACATCATACTCCTCATGCTTAGAGAGGAGTACATCAGAGTGACTTAAAGGACAGGTTGTAGTAGATGTCATGTTGAACAACCTAAGTACCCCCTTTAGTACAGAAGAACTCATTATCCTGAAAGTGTTAGTGGTCTACAGCACTCAGATGAATCCCTCTTTGAGACTCACCCTTAGCTATAGAACATGGGTCCCCGGGGCCATAGACTGGTACTGGTCTGTGGTCTATTAAGAACTTAGCTGGCCGGGCTCCGTACCTCAGCCTGTAATCCCGCGCCTTTGGGAGGCTGAGGTGAGTGGATTGCCTGAGTCCGCGGGTTCGAGACCCACCGGGGCAACTTGGCGAGACCTTATCTCTACAATAAATCGAAAATTAGCCGGGCGTTGTAGCACATGCCTGTAGTTCCAGCTACTTGGAAGGCTGAGGCAGAAGGCGTGCTGGAGCCCAGCAGGTCCAGGCTGCGGTGGCTGGGAGCGGCCACCGCACTCTAATCTGGACGACAGAGTGAGACTCCAACTCAAAAACAAACAAACAAACAAAAAACCCCCCAAAAACAAAAGAACTTAGCTGCACAGAAATGGTTGAGCAGTGGGCAAACCAGTGAAGCTTCATCTGTATTTACAGCTGCTCCCCATCACTGTCATTACCACCTAAATTCCACTTTCTGTCAGATAAGCAGTGGCATTAGATTCTCATAAGAGGCAGACCCTATTGTGACCTGCGCATGTGAGGGGTCTAGCTTGTGTGCTTTTTGAAAATCTAATGCCTGATGATCTTAGGTGGAGCTAAGGTGGTGATTCTAGTGCTGGGAAGTGGCTGCAAATACAGATTAACATTAGCAGTTAACAACCCCCAACCCCATGGAAACATTTTCTTCCACAAACCAGTCCCTGAGCCAAAAAAGTTTGGGGACTGCTGCTATAGAAAATTGTCTCACTCAAGGTTATGCTTCCTTCATTAGGGTAACCTGCATCTACTGCTTAGTTAATGTGGGGTGAATGATGGCTCAGCTCCCTTGCTCAAAGGCCCAGCTCTCTTGCACAAAGGAAAAACAGTTTTGAAATATCTAGCTCAATTCTAGAGATCCTGGTACATGAAATTGAGGCCTTTTTGAATTGTATTGCAGTTCAATTTATTTAATCTTTCTAAAAAGTGATTATATGAGCACTTCTTAATTATTTCCCTGTACATAAATCCTCATCTCTGAGTTTGTTTCCTGAGGAAGCCTCCTAAGATATATTTTTATTTCTTTTGACTATTTTGCCTCTATGTCAAATTTCCTAACACTATTAACATAGTTTCTTGTCTCCTAGAAGTTCATAATCAAAAAGATGCTATTTTTAATAGTATATTTTTCTATAAACTAAAAGTATATGCATTCATTAAATTATTAAAAAGAAAGCATTAATTGCAATTGTGCTTTTTTAATTTCACAGAGCATAAAAATTGATTACTATATATTTTGTCTATTAATTATCAAATAATTTTTGCTCCACAAATTAAGAATTAGTATATATGAAGTCAGCAAAGAAACATAAGATATTCATTGTATTCACATACTAGTTAAATTGAATAGCAGTTTTAAAATGGAATTTTTAAAATGGGATTTTTATTATCTGAATTTCTTAAAGTAAAAGGAAAATCTTTTACAATTTTTATCTAATAAAATAAAAATCTATTTTTTATATGGTTTCTTTATCACCTTCAAACACTGAGCTATATTCATTATATTTCAATATAATAATTAGTTCAAAAGCAGAAGGATGATTAACTGGTCGTTATACTGGGTAACATAGGTAGTTGCAGCATATTTAGATTCAATGTAAGTTTCAATTTTGATGTTTGTCACTTTTTTAGTTATACATATTATTTACATATTTCATATTATATTGTATACATACAGATGATCTTTCATTATAGAGATTCTTAAATACTCTGTAACTATGTGTGTTCAGGCAAACACAAGCAGTCTGAGCAAAATATATAGTAGTTTTCTTAAATTTGCATTTTGAAAAACACAAAAAGGATACTTAAATCTGGTTTTCGATATTTTGATAATGACTATTTTAGTGTTTTCCCAAAAAATTAATGAAATAGCATTTTTATATTACTAGCTTAAATTTTTGAAATGTTTTCCACCAAGTTATTTTTGTTTATTTCTTTTTTTTTTTAAAGTTCCAGGTTCATTTTATTTATTTATTTATTTAATTTTTAAAATGTAGGTTACAATTCAGGGTCAGGTATACAAATGGTCATTTTGCAGGTAACCTTGTTGATGAGACATGCCCCACGCTCGGCAGTTTCCCGCTATTGCCAATCCCTTTCTTATAGTATTATGATACTTGTTCAAGATCTGCTTATGAGCGAGAACATGGCATACTCAGTTCTTTGTTTCTTTGATAGATCATTCAGTACTATAGACCTAAATCCATCCAAATTGCTGCAAAGTTCATAATTTTGTCTCTTCTGACTGCATAATTGTTTACTTCAGTTTTAATTTATTTAATCTGAGAGTTGTGGGTTACAAGTGAGGATTTTCTGCCTGTGTGCAGGTAAAGTTGGGCTTCTAGTTGGTCCTCGTTTCCCCCAGTAGTGTACCAGGCACCCATTGTGTTACCACATGCCCCATCTCTCTTTCCTTCCTCCCTCCCCTAGCAATGCCCAGTAACTGCCAATCCCACCCTTGGACTAATGTGACTAGTGTTCAGGACCCACTTTTGAGTGATAAACTGCAGTATTCAGTTCTTTGTTTCTGTTATAGTTCACTTAGTATGATGGTTTTCAACTGCATTCAAGTTCCCCTGAATGCCATGATTTTGTTCTTCTTTGTGATTGCTTAATATTCCATCATGTATATGCAACACATTTTCTTTAACCAGTACACTACTGATGGGCAACAGGGTTGGTTCCATGTTTCTGCTATTGTGAATAGTGCAGCAATAAACATGCTTGTGCAGATGTCTTTTTAGTAGAATGTTTTGTTTTTGTTGTTTTGTTTGTTTTTTGTTTCCTTTTAGTTTGTTTTAATTTCTTGTATATCCTAGATGTTAGACTTTTGTAAGATGTACAGCTTGCAAATATTTTCTCCATTCACAATAGCTACAAAAATAAATGAAATACCTTGGCATCCACCTAACCAGATAAATGAAAGACCTTTACAGTGAGACAAATGCTGCTCAAAGAAATCAAAGATGATATAAACACATAGGAAAACATTCTATGCTTGTGGATTGGAAATAATCAATATTATCAAGATATCCATCCTATCTAAGGCAATCTACAGATTCAATGCAATAGGCATCAAATTACCAATATCATTTTTCATAAAACTAGAAATGACAAACACAGAAATTCATATGGAAACAAAAAGAACATGAATAGCCAAAGCAATTTTCATGAAAAGAAACAAGGAGAAAGGTATCACACTTTCAGACTTCAAACTTTATTACAAGGCTTCAGTAACTAAGATGGATTGGTATTGGTACAGGAATAGGCACATAGACCTATGCAACAAGACAGAGATTCTGGAAATAAAAGCATGGTCCCTCAACCAACTCATCTTTGACAAAGTCATCAATACAATCATTGGAGAAAGGAAACCATATTTAACAAATTGTGCTGGGAAAACTGGCTAGCCACATGCAAAAGAATAAAACTGGGTCCTACCTATCACCATATACAAAAATCAATTCAAAATGAATCAATGACCTAAATGTAAATGTAAATCTAAACGCAAAACTCAAACTAAAGAATCTTAGAAGAAAATGTAGGAAACAACCTTCTGGATAACAGAGTAGACAATGAATTCATGATTAAGTCCTCAAAAGCAAATGCTACAAAATTTAAGGCAGAGAGGTGAAATCTTATCAAACTGAAAAGCTTCTGCAAAGCAAAAGAGGCTATCAAGAGAGTAAAGGGTCCACCAAGTTCTAAGAGAGGATTTTATACTAGTATGTACACTCTAATCAAAGTAATGTGGTAAATTCTATAACTCCCAATGGTCAATTTTCAGTTTTCTATTTATCCTGCTTCTTAGATGTTTGGCACTATAGATCATAACCTTCTTAAAATACTTTCTTAACTAGGTTTCTGGAGCACCAATTTCTCAGCACTATCTTCTCACCATTTTTTCTTTCTGCCTCAAGGTTGATGATTCTTGGTCTCTTTTGCTGGATCCTCTCCCCCTATGTTGTTGAGTGCTTCAGGTTCAGTTTGTAAGCATCCTTCTCTTAAAAGCATTCCATAGACAACTTCTTCCTTTCCCCAGGCAACAAATAACATTTATAATATAATGGTTCAGGAATCTATATGCAGCCCAAAGTGCCCTCACTGTCTAAACATATATTCATCTGTCTTTTATTACCATTTGAATATCTAAAAAAACCTCAAAACTTAACATGTGCATGAATAAATTATTAATTTTTCTCATCAATCAGCTCCTGTTCATATTTTTTTCACCTCAGTAAATGGTATGCCATTCTTTACCTTATCTCTTGGAATTCCTTTAGACTTTTCTCTTTTCCCTCACTCCAAATGAAATTCATTAGTAAGTGTTATCATTTCTACTGTGAAAATATGTCCCAAATCTCATTACTTTTCACTGCTTACACTAGTATCACCTTACTCTAAGCTAACAACCTCGGTAATCTGCACTATTTCAATTGTATACGAAATTGTTTCCCTACTTCCTCCATTGGCTCTTTGCAGGCTTTTCTTCACAGAACAGACAAAGTGACACTTAAAAAATATAAAATAGATTATTAAATTTCCTTTTTAAGCATTCCTAATATTGTCCTACTTCAAATATAATGATATTCAAAACTTTCCATGGACTAGAACATTCCACAGGATTTTGAGTTATTAGTTCTTATCAGATCTCATCCCTAAGTCTCTCCTTTAAGCATATCAACATGTTTTTCCTTACTCAACATCTGCAGGTTGAGACGTTAGGTGATTTCTAAGGACATTTACAGAGTTTGCATTGAATAGTTGAAAAGAGAGCGAAAAAAAATTGGGAGTAAATTAGGGGTGGTAACCTCTGAGACCTATTGTACTCATATTACTATCCTAAAGGGCAACTTCCATGTCTAAGGAAACAGTCAATTGTGGGCAAATAGTCACAGTGGGAATGGTTAATGTGAAGGCATGTGAAACAACAGTCCATTCCCACTGATGAGTAGTGCCGTTAAAACAAATAACTCAATTGAAAAGGAAAATATTTTTCCAGATGTATTTTTCTATAGGTCATTATTAATATTTTGTGTATGTATTTATTTTGATGTTTTAAACTGGACTATCTGACATTCAAATACTTGAAAGGCGCCATATTGGATCATTATATATATATATATATATATATATATATATATATATATATATATTTTTTTTTTTTTTTTTTTTACTTTGGCATTATGCCAATGGCCTACTGCAAAAAATCTGCAATGTTTTTTAATTTATATATTGTTTAATTATTATTTTCTACTATCATGTCTAATGGGAGACTTTACTTTCTATTCATAATATGAATATAATCATAATTAATTATTTTTGCCATTTTTCTTTAACTCAGATTAGAATTAGCTCTTCCATTTTTTTTTCTCTGGGTGGATTTGAGCCTTATGGAAAATTGCTGGTCTGCCTAGACTGTTTCTAGTCTAGGCCATTTCACTCTGGGCTGCAGTAGAAAATAACTTTCATTTTTCCCATTCTACAGTTACACATTGGCCATAAAGCTGACTAATGGAACAAATCCTGAAAATATTTATATACAACATTATCTCCTATTACGAGGTTAGGGTCTACAATTTAAAAATCATCTTGTATACCAAGTTGGGATTTAAACATGTTTAAATATTTAATGGTTACATTAAAATTTCTCCTTCACTTGTAATCTCACTTTGATAATCTTCTATTATTATGTAGTACTCTTCTGTGACTCCCAGAGCCTCCACTCTAGGACCACAATAGATCCTTACCTCCAAAGTCTTCCCTTAATATATGTAACAACAAACATAGGTGTGACCATTCTGCTTTATCTCACCCATTAATGTCAATTACTTGTTTATTATTTTCTTTATCCTGTTCTTTCTTTCTTTCTTTCTTTTTCTTTCTTTCTTTCTTTCTTTCTTTCTTTCTTTCTTTCTTTCTTTCTTTCTTTTTGTGAGCATAGATCTTTATTCAAGTAGTGAAATAATTAATGAAAGGGTACAAGAGAGGGAGACACGTAATAATTTTTTTTTTTTACATTTAAACAATGACAGAATCATAAGTGACGAATAAAGGGTGGCCCCAGAACAAGGACTTTCATTCCAATGTGGAGGTGACCCTTGGGAGGGCAACAGGACTCTAGGGAGGAGGAACTTTGGCTAAGAGTGAGTGTATTCCATCAGACTCAAGGAGTAAAATCTGTTGTATATGTGACCCTTGATTCTTTTGCACATTTCTCACCAAAGACAGCATTTCAGACAAGGAGCATCTGGTTCTGAATATCTGACAAAAATAATATGTAAGACAGCGGCCTTAAAATTTGAGGGACAAAGATTACATTAAGAATTTAGCAAAAAATCTATTGATTCCTCCCCCATACATATTTCTCCGTGTACATAAAATACATAATCTGGGGGGTTCAGACACCCCCCTGATGTTCTATTAAGTCAACTGAATTCATGAGCCCTAATTTCATAATCCCTGATGTAGGAGTTGATGACAAGTAAGTTCTTTTTTTTTCCCCTTTTAATTTTTATTTTGAAATTTTGGGGTACAATTCAGGGTTATGTATACAAATGTTTTTTGTGCAAATACCCTTATTGATGAGGTGTGCCTCTCCTTTCCTCAGGTGGATATCGACTACAGTCAATCCCAGCTATCCCTCCAGAGTTTCCCACTACTTTCAATCCCTTTCTTACAGTAATATGGTAGTTGTTCAAGGTCCACTTATGAGTGAGAACATGTGATACTCATCTCTGTTTCTGTGAGAGATCACTCAGTATTATAAACTCTAATTCCATCCACATTGCTGTGAAGTTCATGATTTTGTTCTTCTTTATGGCTGCATAATATTCCACTGTGTGTATGTACCACATTTTTTATCTAGTCCTTTTTTGATGGGCAGCATGGTTGGTTCCATGTTCTTGCTATTGTGAACAATGCTGCAATAAACATACGTGTGCAGGTATCTTTTTATAGAGTAACCTGAGTTCTTCTGGGTATATTCCCAGTAGGGGGATTGCGGGATCATATGGAAGGTAAATTTTTAGGAGTTTTAGGAATCGCCACACTGATTTCCATAGAGGCTGTACTAGTTTGCATTTCCACCAATAGTGTAGAAGGGCTCCCTTTTCGCCACATCTTCTCCAGAATCTTATTTTTTGAGTTATTGATGTTGGCCATTTTGACTGGAGTTAGGTGGTATCTCAGTGTAGTTTTAATTTGCATCTCCTTGATGATCATGTATCTGTTGGCTGCTCATATGTCTTCTTTTGAGAAATGTCTATTCATATCTTTTGCCCACTTTGTAATGGGGCTGTTTGTTTTTTTCTTTTCAGCACGTTTGAGTACTTTGTAGATCCTTGCAGTTAGGCCTTTGTCAGACATGGAGTTGGCAAATATTTTTTCTTAGTCTGTAGGCTGTCTCCCTGCTCTCTTGATGGTTTCTTTGGTTTTGCAGAAGCTTGTCAGTTTAATGAGGTCCCACTTGTCTATCTTATCGCTTATGACCTGGGCACTTCAGGTTTTGATCAGGAATCGGGTGCCAGTTCCAGTTTCCATAAGAATGTCTCCTGCATTTTCTAAGGTTCTTACAGTTTGAGGTTTTACATTGAGGTTTGTGATCCATTTTAGGATTAGTTTTTGTGTATGGGGGATAGGTAAGGGTCTTGTTTCAATCTTCTGCATGTGGTCAGCCAGTTTTCCCAGCACCATTTTGAGAAGTTGAAGTATTTTATATATAGCACTTTAAATTAGTACAATATATAATTTTTAAGATTTGAGACTTCTAGGGAAAGAAAATTAATGGTTAATATTAATTTTTGGTTTATTTATATTGTGGTCAAAGATTGTGGTATATATGTTTGAAATTATGCTTCACTTTTTAAAATTTTTGGTATGGGGAGAATCTTCTACTATGTTCTTTGTTAATATAAATTAAATAATTAAATTTTAATAGCACATCTGCAATTAATTGTCAGATCTGCAATTTTAGCTCAAGTTGGGTCCTACAGCCTGTACTCTGAAGGGGCAAATAATCTTGCTCTATGTTTAGGTTTACTTCTATGTAAGATGAAAGTATCATTTTGCTCAGATATTGAATTACTATGATTACTTTGCTGACTTAGGACAGACCCTTACCAAAATTTAGCTTGGATATTGAGATTGATAGATGCCACATGCTCACCAAAAGGGTATGAAAAAGGTTTTTTTACTCATATAATGATTATTTCTGTAGAAAACAGGGTGCATCCAGATACAAAAAGGGTGTGAGAAAGCAGAGAGGAAACTGGCTTGACATTTTTATTGTGGTACATGAAGGGACTGGGGTGAGCATATCTTTAATTTTTGGAGATGAGTCCAGTGATAAATCCTGTTACAGCTGTATAATAGCTGAAAACTATTAAAAGGAAAAATATTCCTCATTAAAATAGTTTTTAAAATAAACTATTTTTTTGCGCTATTTTACATTTCTAGACAATCTGCAAAAGCTTTGGGGGGTGCTTGTGGCAAAATTAAATTTATTCCATATTAAAGTGTAGCTTGATTAGTGCAATTGAATAAAATGAGAACATTAATTACAGATGGAATTTTGTTCTACATATTTCATAAAGAAATTAAGCAACACATTTCTGGTATTACTGCGCTTACCACATGTCATCAGATATTTATTTAGGAATACTAATTTTGTTAATACAGATTCTACAAGCTCTCCCATGTAAATTAGGGTATTCGATTTTCATTATGTTATCTTTCACTATTAAGGAGAGTTTTTTAAATCATATTTGATACTGCAGTGAATTTTTAAAAGTTTGGAGATATTTAAAATTACTGATTTTATTTCCTTTATCATAGGAAATCAGAAGTAGCTTTAGTTTTTACCTCAAAGATGAATGTGTGAATTTTGGTTTGGTAAATAATAAATGAATCAGGTAATTTTCTGGTGATTTTTTTTTTTTTTTGAGTTGGAGTCTCACTCTGTCGCCTAGACTGGAGTGCAGTGGCCGCTCCCGACCACCGCAGCCTCGACCTGCTGGGCTCCGGCGATCCTTCCGCCTCAGCCTTCCGAGTAGCCGGAATTACAGGCATGCGTTACCACGCCCGGCTGATTTTTGATTTATTGTGGAGATGAGGTCTTGCTGCCCAGGCGAGTCTCCAACCCGCGGGCTCAGGCAATCCGCTCGCCTCAGCCTCCCAAAGGCACGGGATTACAGTCTGAGCCACCGAGCCCGGCTAGATTTTTAAGACTGTATGAACAATGTACAAGGAGTCTACTTGTTATACAAGGGTCCTCATTTCCTGGATGCTTCGTTAATTCCTCTCTGTTTGCTACTTTTATCACTCTTAACCTTTAGAAGGATTTTTTCAATAATAAAATGAATATATCATTTTATGGTAGTAAATGTTTACCAATAAAATCCAAATCAACTGAACTACCTCAACTACCTCAAGTAAAATCATTCTAAAACATAATGTACACCAATGATGCTTACTATAAATAAAAGGGAAATGTTCTCTGATGTTCTTAGTGACCTGCCTGTTCTAGGAGGAGGCCTTTATATTCAGATGCTTTCTCAGTATTACAATGTTTATCAAACTGCCATTCATAATGAGAATTTATTCTTTATACACAATGAACAATGAAGTAACTCTAGACAGAAGAATACAAGATTCTCAATTTGTTAACATTTTGCCTTTGTTTTTTCTTTAAAGATACACACATGTTTACACAAGCACACACATATATCTTTACACACACACACACACACACACACACACACACACACACTTTTTCTATCCAGAAGAGTTTGGCAACACAGAGATATTTAAGGACTAAATTCATAAAATGTTGTCTGACTTTCATGCTGTTCCCTTTAATAGGCTTTCTATGTCAAATTCTTAAACTTCTCAACGTCAACATTGGTTCTGTAGAATTGTTCACCTGTACTTTGCATAATTGAAAGATGCTGCTTTTTTCCCTTTTTGTCTCACCTGTTTAGACAGCTGTTTCTCCAAGAGGCAATAAATTGGTAAACAAAAATCCAGTATCTTCTGGTGAGCTATGTAACAGTTTACAAAAAAATATTTTATTTAGCTTTTACTATCAATATGATAATAGCTTGATCAATTTTTTGCAGAATTTCTGTTCAGTAGCATTTCTATGGATAATTGTTTTATTTATTTTCTACAATAAAAAGATCTTTTAGTATATATGATCATAATAATGAAAATAATACATAACAATTATCTTTCTGTTTTCCTCATACTATCATTTATGTAATGCATCAATACTGAAATAATTGGAGGAAGCAGGTGTAACTGAAGAGGGTTATAAGTAATAATATTGGATTTTTACTCTATGTTGATTTGAGCTTTTCAAAAGTGTCATTAAAATGTCCACATGTTCCTTCCATTTGTTTTGTGAAAGCTGGCACTGATGACAATTAGGCACAATCACCAAATCAACATGATAAATAACAAATCAAGTGACAAGTTACAGATATAGTGCAAATTTTTATTTCAAATTAAGCTTATTAGCCGGGCTCGGTGGCTCAGCCTGTAATCCCGCGCCTTTGGGAGGCTGAGGTGAGTGGATTGCCTGAGCTCGCGGGTTTGAGACCCGCCTGGGCAGCGAGACCTCATCTCTACAATAAATCAAAAAATCAGCCGGGCATGGTAGCGCGCGCCTGTAGTTCAAGCTACTTGGATGGCTGAGGCGGAAGGATCACCGGAGCCCAGCAGGTCGAGGCTGTGGTGGCCGGGAGTGGCCACTGCAATCCAGTCTGGGCGACAGAGACTCCAACTCAAGAAACAAACAAACAAAAAAAACCCCAAACAAATTAAGCTTATTATTTCTCTGTGCTAGTCCTCCAGATTTAAATTTAGTTTTTCACCTATAGGGTGATCCAAAGTTAGAAGACCATTTTGAAGGTTGTTTCTGTCCAAATAATAATTGAAAAAAAAAAACCAATCTTTGAAATCATACTGATCTTGGTTCAAACCCCAATCTCTGTCTCTGACTGTACCATGTTAGGAATGCCACCTAATTACCTTACCTTGAGACTCCTTATTTGAAAAACCAAAGTAAATAGCAGGCATTTCAAAAGATGCTTGTGTAAACTAAAGGCATTTGAATTAAACTTTCTAAACTTGCTGCCTAAAGCATAGCAAGTGAAGCAGTTTTTTTAAAAACAAAGGTAGCCAAATACTATACTATCTCTCTTTCATCCTTCCTCCCTCCCTTCCTTCCTTTCCTTCTTTTTTAAAAAAATAAAACTCTACTAAATATAACTTTTGATGATGCCTAAGAGCATAAACAAAATGTCCTCATTGTTTTCTTAGCTTTCTTTACTCCACTTTGAGGATATATAGGATATAACCACCTCCTGTTGATGGACAATTTCCACATTTTTCATGGTACATTTAATTCCATAATGAATAACTGTATACATGTGCCTTTTATTATTTTTCTCAGTGCACCTTTGGTAAAATTTCCTGAAATGGAATTATATAGTCCAAAGGACTTTGTTAGTCCAATTGCTTAGTCCAGAATTTGACCATTTTGTTTGTTGTTGCTTTTCTTCTCCATCATGATTTTACCATCTTGAATTCCCTTCAGCAACATCAAATTACCTGGTCAAAACAACCCTGCCAAAAGAAAATGGGATTTTGCAACTTTTAAGACCAATAATTTCTCACTGTTATTTTAATACTTCTTTTTCTTACTATGAGCAAAATTAAATATGTTTTAATATGGTAAGTATCATTTACATTTATTTTCTGTGAATTCTCTGTTCTTTAGTTTTGAAATAAAACTTCTGGTCTTTTAGTCTCTCTCCCTTTTTTCTTTTCATTTTTGCTTCTTAATAAAATAGTGTTATAAATCTTTGTGTCTCCCTTATTTTTATTTTGATCTCCTTCAACTATTGTTTGCGCTATGTAACTATCTTTATAATTACATGCATTTTTGCACTGATGTAATTTCTAGTGATAGACATGTAAAAATACACTGATATATGTGATAAAAAATTAAAAACATTTTCAGGATTTGCTGTAGAATTTTTGAAAAAGAAGAATATTCTTCTGATGTTCAGTTTCCTGGTGAACACAATTTTTAAATAATTAAGTAGATAATCTGTTAAACTTGTTATTTTATTATTCCATAATTCTGTTTTCTGCTATGTGAAAAAAAAAAGACACAAACATTATTAAAAAGTTGGCTTTTTATTATAGATATGTGGTTACTATGGTGAAGCATTATTCATTCTGTTTTATTTTATTTGAACCATACTATACCAATATCATGTTCTGATACCACCCAGTATCATGACAGAGATATGTACTTATTGGTGTATTCTCACATCCAGCTGGAGGTTGTATGGCAGGATTTTACAGAGAGAGACGGGACACAGAGGCTACTTTGTCAGGAAACTGTGTTTATTCATGCTGGCACAGGCTCAGCAGATTAACATCCAAAGGCTCAGAGGATTAACATCCTCTGCTCTGAACGCAGAGGGTATTACATTTTAGTTCCTTTGTCTCCTTATATGGCAACCTTCATTTTTGATTGGGTATTTTATGGCACAGCATTGTAACCAGGTTACTCATGTGCACTTAGACATTGACTATGTGCCACATCATTTTTTCTCTAACACATTCTTTTTCTATTCTGGGAAGGCTCTTATCTCTTTGTTTTAGAAGGGTCCCTTCCTCATTTCTCCCTTTGATGCTCAGGCCCTTTTAGGGCCAAAGAGCATCATCTTGGTTGAAGAGCTGGTATTTTCATAACATCATTACATGTGCTGCCATTTTCCTTTTGACCATGGCCTCAATGAGGTTGGAGGTAGATCTTATGACTAAGGAAGCTAGACAGGGCAGAATTACACATATTTCCAAAATTATAAGTATAATCCTATGAGGGTTTTAAATTCCCCAAAAGTTGAGAACCATCCTCCACACAATTTCCCAGGGTCCCAGCCTTTCCAGTTCTGGACTGGGATATGAGCAATGTTTTTTATCCGGTTGGTGATTTTTTAAATGACTTTTTCCATATTATCTATTTGCAAGCAGCAGTTGCTTAGGTTAAATTTTCCACAATTTTTCCTTTAGAAGCAAGCAAGTGGTCTAAGGCTAGGCAATTTTGATAAATAGCACTGTGCATCTTGGTTTGCTGTTTGGTTACTATGTTAAGGGTCTTTGCAGTTTTGAATTGTGTGGTTTTTTTTAATTGAATTATGTGGTTTAGTTCCAAGACCCATTTCCTGCCCGGGTAGTCAGGCCATAGTAATGGATAATACGTTCAGGGGGCCGCTCATCATTTTGCCAATTTGTAAGGCACACCATTTTTGGGGGGTGTCTTGTCAACCATAGATAATTATTTATTTATTTATTTTTGGTTGTGAAGACTTCTCCGTGACAAGACAGAACAGATATCAAATTTAATAGTTATTGGGGAGTTAGTTTTAGTGATATTAATAACAAACCATCCTTTGCTTTTGCTTATTACTATGATTAGAATTAGTAATACCTTTAAGATAAACAAAGGTTTCATGGTTACTAAGGATTGAGAAGACCCTTGCAAATACATTTAATGATAAAAGCAATAAACATACATATGATAAGTGCTATGAGAAAAGTGCCATGACAGTGCTATGAGAAAAGGTATAAAGGAATATATTAGGTTTTCTTGAATTTTAGTTTCAATGGTTCAGTTTGAGAGTCTTCCCATTTAATGGGAATATTCTCTGTTACTGTAACTGTCTTTGGTGATTTTTTTGACATGGGTATGATGTGTCAAACCCAGCAGTTCATCTGGCCATCTTAGTTATCAGAAGCACTTGATAGTGTCATTCCCAGCTCAGTTGGAGCTTAGTTTATTTCCAGGTCTTGATTAGCATCCAATCTCCAGGTTGGAACTGATGAACTGTAAACTCAAGAGGAGAGGGTTGAGCAATGAACCCTTTTAATCTAAGAGAGGATAAGGTAGAGGAAATAGCTAAAACATATTTTTTAAAAAATGTTTTTTTTCTAAAAAGGAAGGGCTAAGACAGGAGTGGTAATTAAGGCTTGCTTTAAGTTTTGTTTTTTGAAATTTTGCAATTTTTTTCTCAGTCTACTTACGAAGGTTTGGGGCCTCTTTTGATAGTTTAAAATATAAGCCTTTAGTTTTAGTTGCATACGATTTTTAATCCACAATTGACAATATCTTATTAAGCCCAAAACTTTTTAAAGTTTCCTTTGGGTTAAAATTCCCTGCCCCATTCTCCTTAGGGTTGCTTCTTTCTCTAGCTTGCCCTCTCTGACTTTTGGAGCCTGTCCATGGGGGCCTCTCATTCCTTTGTTTCTGAACCACTTTTTTGACAGTGCTTCTCATAACTTGAGTTTTCTGCCTCTGCTTCCCCCCCCATCTTGTCCAACAAACATTTTCTGTGCTTTCCTTAACAGCTCTTTAATGGGCCTTTCATTCCATACCTCTAGCTTTTGTAACTATTTAGTAATGCTGGGCTTGCTTCTAGTAACAAAGCTTACTTTCAACAATTCTTGTTCTACAAGGTTTTCTGGATCTAATCCAGAATATTTTCTCATCTGGTCCCTGAGTCTTGTAAAAACAGCTGTAGAAGTTTTCTCTCTCATTTTTTTTTTAACTGAATTTTAAAAGCCTTAGAAACATTTTAAGACCTTGAGGAAGATTTCTGAATGCCCCTAATCATTAGTTCCCTCAAGTCTTGCATTTTTGCCCTATCTCCTGGGTTATTATTGTCCCATCTAGGATCAGTATTTGGATACTTCTGTTCAGCAGGCTGTATAGCTGGGGCTGGGGGATGATTTTGTTCCCAGATGGACATAACTACTTGCCTAATTATTCTTCTTTTTTTCCCCAAGTAAACAAAATAATCATAATTGACATTAGTTTTACCCAAGAATATATGTTAGGTTTAAGTAATTTTTTAACCTGATCAACCAATTCTAGAGGGTCTTCTAGGAGTGATTTCATTTCTTTCTTAAAATGTTGTACTTCTTTACTGGTGAGTGGAGCATTCACAAAATCAATTTTTCCTTGTCCCTTAAGAGAAATAGTTTTGAATTTTTGCCTGAATCTTCAGGAGAAAAGAGAAACTTTTAATATCTTTCTGGCATTGTTCCAATTCTCTGTAACGTTTGGAGCTACCAAAAGAGGCATAGGACAATGGGCTGGTATAAACCAAGCGTTTATTGGGGGAGAAACTCCCGGGCGAGGTCCCGTGGTCCTGGAAGATGGGCCAGGGGAGTCGCGCCCAAGGAGGGGCGGCTCGGGTTCTTAAGGGTGCTGTATCTGGGTGGGTGTTAGGGATGGCAGCGAAATGGGGAGACAAAGCGTCGTATACGGCATGGGCTGGAAATGTCACGTCTGGCATGGATTGGAAGGTCCCTGTGTGGCCCTTCTCGGCAGCTGGTGGCAGGTTCCGGGAAGCTTCAAGTGAGGTATGCGGATGTGGGCTTGGGGTGGAGCGGCAGATGGGGGAAGGTGGGTGCTGTTTCCCTCCGAACCTAACATTCCAACCTCTTTGGTATAAGGGGCACTGACTTGATCTGGCTGCTTTAAGCTGAATGGGGGCATAGTTTTAAGGGAGGCCGGGATGGGGTGGCTCAGAGGGAAGTGGGGCATATGGATAGGGGTGCAGGAGTAGCTGATTGCGACGCGAGAAGTTTCTTTCATGCAGGACTGCAAAAAAATTAAACAGACAGGGTGCAACCATAAGTAAAAGATAGATAAGTAGAATAGGTCCTAAGAATGGCATGACCCATTGGGCGATGCCCGAGTTCCACCAAGCAGAGAAGGGTGATTTTGTGGTGTTTTCTTTGCGAAGTTTGTTTCCCAGCTTTCGGAGGACGTTGACACTTTCCTCTACCAGCCCTGTTTCATTAATGTAGAAACAGCATTCTCCCTGGAGAAACATGCAGGTTCCACCCTGACCAACTGTAAGGAGATCAAGGGCCCTGCGGTTCTGTAAAGTAACCCAGGCTAGAGAGGTTATTTGCCACTGCAGGGATGCCAGGGAGCTTGTGGATGCTTCCAGAACGGCTTGGAGCCTTTCTTCCAGTTTTTGGGAAGAAAGAAGGCTGTGTGCTAGTGTTCCCCTGCCTAGCCCTCTAGCTGCTAAGACTGTGGCAAACGTGAGACCAAGCATGAGGGGGAGAAATGCCACGTGGCAGGTGCGACGGGGAGTAGGATAGACTTTGAGTAAGAGTTCTTCCTCAGAATAGAACGTAAGCTGTGGCACAAGCATTACCAGATAGCAACAAGGGTAAGAATTACTGATAGATTTGAAGAGGGTACTGTTACACCAAAAGAACCCACCCCCGGGAGCAGATAGAGTAGATGGCACAGGTCTGGAGATGTTGCATGTACAGGAGCTGCCATAACAGGTATTAGAGAGATTACTGAGAGGCCGGAACAAAGGAACTCCAGGAATTGAAAGAGACTGGTTATTTGGCACGTTAGAGGCATTAAACTGTGTGACAAGAACTGCTGCCAAAGGGGAGCGGTCTAGGGCGGCACAAAGGAAGCAGTTACTTACATCCCCAACAGAAGAGTGGTTGAGTAATGAGTTACCTTCTTGCATTAAACAGAGCCAAGAGAACGGAGAAGGGTGGTCGGCACTTGAGTGGGGGGAGTTGGTTAGCCAAAGAAGTTTCTGCTTCTGCAATAAGGCTGGGGAGATTGTTAGGGGGAGGAAAAACAAGGCGATATGTTCGGAAAATGCGGAGTTTTCCTGATGGTTTGGAGTTTAGCCAGAAGTTGTAAACAACTCCCTCGACTCCCTGTGCCCACCCGGGGGTGTCAGGAATCAGAGATGGTAAAACGGGTTAATTTTCCCGGGTGAATGAGAGGGTAGACTTTGTGCATTTTGCACCAATTATATGCATAACCCCCATATGTCTGAGGTCACCGGTTACATTTGGCATCAGTTTGGCCATATTGGAAACAGAAGACCGGGCTTGGGGTTGCACCCAGGCTGATGGAGTTCATGCTGCCTACTGAGATGTCGATGGTGACTGGTGCCTGGCACCCCCCAGGCTGGCACAGTCCAGTGCCCACAACCTGAGTAATGACTTTACTGTAAGACTGGACTGTTTCTTCAATGTAAAACTGCCAGCGGTAGCCATCATCTGGTGGTGTTGTGTGTGAGAGAGGCAGCAGGACTAGAGTGAGTAGCACAACCCTGGGTGAGGCGAAGATGGGTAGATCCAACCTGTTGACATTGCCAAGGGGCCCCTGCGGCTGGGGCCAATTTGAGATGGGAGACATGATACCAGGAGGAGTGTCCCAGTAGTTTGGCAGTTGTGGGAGTGGTGAGGACTACCATGAATGGGCCAACCCACAGGGGGTTTAGAGCTTGGTGGGACAGTTGTATGAGTAGAACTGAAGTCCCCGGTTGGAGGGTCATACAAACTGGATTTGATGGGTTGTCAGGAGCGACCACGGGAAGGGTTCGTTCCATGTCTCCCTTAGCAACTGCCTAAGCAGAGACAAGTAAGGCAAGTAGGAGGCAAGCAGAGGTGGTGAGGAGGGTAGGTTGTGATTGATTAAAAAGGGCCTGCCATACAGCAGCTTAAAAGGGCTGCAACCCAATGGAGCCCTTGGAGCCGCCCTTATTCTGGAGAGGGTGAGTGGAGGCGGGCAGGCCAGCCGAGTTTTACCTCTAGGGTGAACTTGGTAAGGTAGAAAATGCCGTTTGCCTTTTTTACCTTACCTGACGACTGTGGGCAGTAAGGGGTGTGGAGTTTCCAGGTAACCCCCAGGTTAGCAGTCACCTGCTGAACAATTTTGGCAGTGAAGGCAGGTTTGTTGTCCATCTGGATGTTGGCTGAGAGGCTGAACCTGGGGATGATGTGTTCCAGAAGGACTGTGGCCACGATGTCACCCATTTTCTTGGCAGTGGGGAAGGCTTCAATTCAGCCTGAAAAGTTATTCCTTAGAGTGAGCAAATATCGAAATTTTTTGTGGACAGGCATATGGGTGAAGTTAATTTGCCAGTCCTCGGCTGGGAGGTGGCCCCTCATCTGGTGAGTGGGAATACGGGGGCGCAATCCTTCCTGCAGAGTGATGGCAGAGTAGACTGAACATGCGTCATGAACCTGAGAGATAAGCCTTTTTAAACTCGTTAGGTGGAATATGGCCTCAGGTTTGATGTGCAGACAGCGGTGGACTTCTGTCAAAATATGGGAGGCCTGGTTTTGTGGTAGCCTAACACGATTCCCCAGCATGATTCAGTCCTGCTGTGTGACATGGCCCCCCTTGCCTAATAGGGACTGCTGTTTCTTGGGGAGGTACTGGGGTTGCAGGGAGGGAGAAAGGAAGAGAAGAGGGATGGAAGTATGACCTGGGTTAGTCCCCTTGTGACAGAGTCTGCCCAGGCGTTGCCCTTTGCCACTGGATTTTGTGAGGCTTGATGACCTCGACAGTGGACAATATCGACTTCCTGTGGGCTCTGCAGGGCCTGGGGTAGTTTAGAAATTAGTTTGGCATTGGCAATAGGTGTGCCCTTAGTGGTGAGATATCCTCTTTCCTTCCAAATAGCAGCATCGGAATGAGTAATGGGAAGACATATCGGGAGTTGGTGTAGATGGTTACCCGCTGCCCTTTAGATGGTTTGAGAGCCTGTATAAGAGCAACAAGCTCCGCTTTTTGGGAAGTGGTGCCCATGACACAAATCTTGCTGGCAAAGGGAAGCCCCCCTTCCCCTTCCTCTGCCCCAACCTTCCCACCCAAGTACGACAAGTCTCTCCCACCTGATCTGGAGCCTCCCCTCCCTCATAGATCTTCTGGAAGACGTAACTGCACCATCCCTTGTTCTCCAAATCCTCCTCCTCCTCTTTCTTCCAACCCACCTCCATACAACCCACCCTCTCTCTAACCCCATCTTCCTCCTTCGCCTTCCGACTCTCCCGTTCTGCTGCTCTCCTTCCCCTCTCCGGTCAGTTCACATACCCGTTTGCATTGTATGGACCACTCTCCCCACCCCCTTGCTCCTGCACCCATTTGTCCTCTCTGAGAGGTTGCTGGCCCAGATGGCATTGTGCACGTACATGTCCCTTTTTCTTTGGCCAACTTATCTGCCATTGAAAAATGATTGGGGTCATTTTCTGCCAACCCTACTGCCTTTGCCAAAGAGTTCCGTTACCTTACTCAGGCTTATGATCTAACGTGGCATAATATTCATGTTATCTCTACTTTCACCCTCACTCCCGATGAACGGGATCGTATCATGGCCACTGCTCGGGAGTATGCAGATAAAGTCCATCTAACAGACAACACGCAGCCAGTGGGAGCCGAGGCCGTCCCAGCAACGAACCCCAATTGGGACTACCAAGCCAGCCACATAGAACATCGACGTAGAGATCACATAATATGGTGCATTCAGGAGGGACTCGAGACAGCGTCTCAAAAGGTAGTGAATTATGATAAACTTAGGGAAATAACTCAAGGCCCATATGAAAACCCGGCTGTTTTTCTATACCATCTCACCAAGGCTATGACTCTCCACACCCACCTCAGTCCAGACAATCCTGCTGGGGCTACTGTTCTCGCTACCCATTTCATTACTCAATCTGCCCCTAATATCCGCAGAAAGCTGAAGAAGGCGGAGGATGGCCCTCAATTCCCTGTCCATGACCTGGTAAACATGGCCTTTAAGGTTTTTAATGCCTGCCAGAAAGATGCAAAAACCGCTAGGCAGCAGTGCCTCCAGCAGGCCAATAAGCACAAGCTCGTGCCCTGGTTGCAGCCCTGTGGCCAATGCAACAGGGTACAGGGGTCTCTCAGCATCTGAGATGGGTAACAAAGCTCTCCCAGGAGCCTGTTTCAAGTGTGGCCAGGAGGGCCACTGGGCCAAGCAATGCCCTAACCCACGTCCACTGAGTAAACCATGTCCTATCTGCAAGCAAAAGGGCCATTGAAAGTTGAATTGCACTTGGCCTGGCCAAGCCCCAGTGCCTCCACACGGGGGTGTGGCTAAGCTGCCTGCTTCGCTCCATGAGTAGCTCGGACTGGCAGGAAGCTGAGGATGCTTGAACTCAAGGATCCCAATTACGCTTACCGAGCCCAGGGTCTTGCTCTAGGTAGCGGGTAAGTCTATCTCGTTCCTCGTAAACACAGGGGCTACCTATTCAGTTCTGCCTTCCTTTTCGGGGCCTCTATCTCCTTCCCAGGTCTCGGTCGTTGGTATCGACACCAACCTTCTGCCACCCCTTCAAACCTCTCCTTTACCTTGTTCTCTCAGTGATTGGATGTTTAGTCATTCCTTCCTCATTGTCCCGTCCTGCCCCGCTCCATTGCTTGGCAGGGATATCCTCTCAAAACTGGGGGCCACTTTGACACTGCAGGTTCAATCAGCAGCCCCACTCCTTGCCAATATTGTTCTAGTCTCAATTTTCCCAATTCAAACCTGCCATCTCCCAATTCAAACCTGCCACCTCCCCTCCCACCCAGTTCAAACCTGCCAATTCAAACCTGCCCGCTTTCCCAATTCAAACCTGCTGCCTCCCCTCCCATCCCACCTAGTCAACCCCAATGTGTAAAACATTTCCACCTCAGTCATAGTCCAACACCACACCCTGGTTTGCATAGTTTTAAAATCTCCCTCTCACTTCCCTTCTAAACCCCAGTTCCCTATCTCGGCCACACATCATAAGGGCCTTAAACCCATTATCACTCACTTACTTTCTCAGGGCCTCCTCATACCTGTTAACTCTCTGTGTAACACTCCCATCCTTCCGGTCCATAAGCCCTCTGGAAACTACCATTTGACCCAGGACCTCCGTCTCATTAATAAGGCTGTGGTCCCTCTCCACCCAGTAGTTCCTAACCCCTACACTCTTTTATCTCGAATGCCACCTCAGACAACACATTTCACTGTCATTGACCTCAAGGATGCTTTCTTTACTATTCCCCTATACCCGGACCCTTACCCTCTATTCACTTTCACTTGGGAGGACCCAGATGCAGAACAGGCACAACAACTTATGTGGATGGTCTTGCTGCAGGGCTTCTGGGACAGCCCCCACCTCTTTGGCCAGGCTTTCATGGCTGATCTAGCTGATTGCCCTCTCCAACCTAGCCACCTCATCCAGTACGTGGATGATCTCTTACTTTGCAGCCCATCTGGGGAACTGTCACGCACACACACAGTCGCCCTTCTCAATTTCCTGGCCTCCAGGGGATACCAGGTGTTCACACAACCTGAAGTCATCTACTTTGGTGTCCACCTTACTCCCACCGCTAAGGCCCTAGCAATGGACCACCTCCATGCTATATGGCAGCTGACACCCCCAGAAAATGGTGACCAAATCTTGTCCTTTTTGGGCTTTGTGGGGTACTTCAGACAATGGATCCCTAACTTCATCCTGTTAGCCAAACCTCTGTATGCAGCCACCAAGCAAACGCCTATGGGGCCCCTCAGCTCCCCTGCTGAGGTTCACAAGGCATTTATTGCAACACCCTCCTGTCTTCACCGCTGCTGTGTCTCCCTAACCCCTCTCAGCCCTTCTGTTTGTTCACAGATGAGTGCCATGGAATAGCTGTGGGGGTCCTAACACACCCAGTGGGTCCCTCTCACCACCCAGTAGCCTACCTCTCCAAACTGCTTGATACCACTATTCAGGGGTGGCAACCCTGCCTACGGGCACTAGTGGCGGCCGCTGTTCTAACCAAGGTGGTCCATACAATGTGAACGGGTATGTGAACTGACCGGAGAGGGGAGGGAGAGTAGCAGAAGGGGAGAGTTGGAAGGCGAAGGAGGAAGATGGGGATAGAGAGAGGGCAGGTTGTATGGAGGCGGATTGGAAGAAGGAGAAGGAGGAGGATTTGGAGGATGAGGGACTGGCACAGTTAAGTCTTCCAGAAGATCTATGAGGGGGGAAGGCTCTGGATCAGGTGGGAGAGGCTTGTCATACTTGAGTTGGGAGTCTGGGACAGAGGAAGGGGAAGAGGGGCTTCCCTTTGCCAGCAAGATTTGGGTCGTGGAACAATACTGACACAAGGAAGGATGGGAGCACAGGAGCCAGAAGGCCTGAACATAGGGAATTTCTGACCATTTTCCAGTGCATTTGCAGAAATCATCCAAGTCAGTGAGGATGTTAAAATCAAAAGTTCCCTTGGGTGGCCATTCGGACCCATTATCCAGTCTATACTGAGGCCAGGCCACAGTACAAAAATGGATTAGGCATTTGCTTCCAATGTCCGGAGTTAATCCCAATTTGTCAAGATTACTGAGAAGACAGCCCAGAGGCATCTTAGAATTAGATTTGGAGGGTTGGTTACCCATGTCGATCTAAATTTCCGGGGCTTGAGTCTGAAAAGGCATCCCAATTCAGGAAAAGACCAGTCAGACAGAGTGAAGGTCAGGATAAACAGGGCGTTCCCAGGATTTATTGCTGACTGGAATGGAGGGCTTTCCCTAGCACAGTTGTGACTTTTGATAGGGAGGCCCAGAGGGGGAAAGAGACACCAACATGGGGGGAACCCACCTCAGGAAAGTCTGAGTGGAGGAGTGGGTCAGAGATTCGCAGTTTGGGCTGGAGGCATCCAGGTAGGAGGCCCCTGAGCCAGGAGGTGAGGCCTGTGTGGCTCAGTCACCTCCTGGGTTTCGGCACCAAGATGTAACATTTGGAGATACTGAAAGAGGCACAGGACAAAGGGCTGATATAAACAAGCATTTATTGGGGGAGAAACTCCAGGCCAAGGTCCTGTGGTCCTGGAAGATGGGCCACGGGAGTCGCGCCCAAGGAAGGTGGCTCGAGTTTTTAAGGGTGCTGTATCTGGGTGGGTGTTGGGGGCGGCAGTGAAGAGGGGAGACAAAGCGTTGCAACCGGCATGGGCTGGAAGCATCGCGTCTGGCGAGGGCTGGAAGGTCCCCTGTCTGGCCCTTCTCGGCAGCTGGTGGCAAGTTCCGGGAAGCTTCAAGCGAGATATGTGAATGTGGGCTTGGGGTGGAGGGGCGCACAGGAAATCGGTGGGTGAAGGGGCAGATGGGGAAAGGTTGGTGCTGCTTCCCTCCAAACCTAACATTCCCTTGTCAAGTTAGGATAGATATGTTGGGAGCTAGGGGGTTTTGACTCTTGAATTCCTGATCGATTCTCATTTCTGCCCATTCTACCCCACCTACATTCCTGTTCTTCTTGAGGATTATAAGGCAGAGGAATACAGGAAAGTGGATCCCAAGACTTTTCCCTTTCCTTCAGGGACTCAGATTCTTTTTCTTTTTCTTTCCTTTCTACATTCCCCATTTTAAGGGGTAACATGGGAAGGGCCTGCAGAAGCCAGTAAAGTGCATAGTTTTTTGTTGTTGTTGTTTTTGTTTTTTTTTTTTCCTAAGATGAAACAAAGGACTTATTATTTACATAAATTATTAAAGTGTGGCAAAGTCAATCTTTATTAGAACCAAACTCTGACCAAAAGACCAAGGGCTCACATATAGTTTTTTGTCCAGGTAAAACAAAAATTCAATCATTCTCTTTTTTCCCTTCTTCTTAGTTCTGGAATCATTTTCCCAACATTTCAACAGTTGTCCCAGGGGACTATCTGGGTGAATTTTAAGGGAATCCTTCTGACCTCCCTTTCTAGGTCTAGACTATTTATTATCCATTCTTGATTACTGGGTTAGCCTGTGCAATTCTGTAGTTTTACAAAAGGGTGCTCAACCTCCCATAATAGAGATTTTTTGCAGACCTTCTCAGGGCCCTCCCTGAAAGTCTCAATCCCCCTTACTGGATGTTTCTTGCAGATTTTAGAATTTTTTGCAATTCTACTCTGGCTTTGTCACTAGGTAGTATCTCATTCACTTGCATTTACAGTGTCTCCAAACCATCACCCAATGCCTTAGAGTTATGTTTTCGTCCCCTTGTGGAACTACTCAGGAAACTTTGGGAGGTGATCAGGCTCCGCTTCTGCCTCTTAGAGACAGGTCTACCAATTTGAACCCAGGATTTTACCAATTTGATGGGTAGTGCTCCCTTGGCTTGTTTCTGGGCCTAACTGGGTTTCTTTATGCTCCAGAGGTCCTTTCCCTGACACACTGGGAGGTCTAGTCCCCTACAGATCAATCAGTCCATTGGCGCCAGGCAAGACCACCTCTTCTGGCATCCCGGGGTTTGCACCCCAGCAATAAGGGAGGTGATAACACCTTCTCCACCTCCCAATTCCCAGCCAGTGCACCAGAGATGTGGGACGATTTTACAGAGAGAGACGGGACACCAAGGCTACTTTGCCAGGAAGAAATATTTATTAGTGCTGGCACTGGCTCAACACATCCACATTCAAAGGCTGAGCCCCAGATGCAATGAGACATTGCCTTATATTACATTTTAGCCCCTTTGTCTCCCTTATATGGCAACCTGCAATTTTGAGTGGGTATTTTATGGCACAGGGTTATAACTGGGTTACTCATGCACACTAAGACATTGACTATGCCATGTCACTTTCTCTAACATGTTCTTCTTCTATACTTGGAAGGCTCTTAACTTTCTGTTTTAGAAGGGCCTATGCCTCAGCTGTATATACACTCATATATAAGTGTATATACAGAACAACAAATATCTGCTGAACATTTGCTATATTCCAAATGTCCTTTATTGTCTAGATGAGGAAACTAAGACCCAGAGTAATTAAACAACTAACCAGTGACAGACCTTATAAATTAGAAATTGATTAAAGACCACTGTAAATGTATTTCTCTATTATTCTGCTGACTAATAGACAATTTCTAAATACAACTTCTAAGAAATCACCAAAGGTATAAATCCAGGAATGTTAATTTTTTTTATGTTTGCTTTATTTTTCTGAATTCTGCAAGTTTATTCACTTTGGATAAATAAGTTATTAATAGTTCCATGCAATGTCTTTAAGCACGCACCAAAATATTTTAGTGATTTAAAATAATATTCAAACACCCGTGTATGCAACTTTATATAACATATTTAGAATGATATTAAGCATGGAAAACTGATTTTACTAAATCCTTTATCTAGTCATGCATTTTCTAATCTTTGTACTTAACAACCTTTCCACTTTCACTCCATTCAACGTACACACACACACACACACACACACACACACACACCCCTAAAATGTTCTTCTCTATTTTTTTGGTGAACTAATTATTCTTCAAGGCCTACAAAGAACATCTGTATCTTATATTATATAAATCAAGGTCAAACCCCTTTTGCAGATTTCTGTGTTTGGCATTTTTTGCTCAGCCATCAAATTATTTAAGTACTTTAAATGCTCTGCAAGAAGCATGTTCTCCATAGGACCACATCTTTTACCCTGTTCATTTTTTAAGCCATGCCACTATATGCATTTTTCTTGTCACGTTTTTATCTGCTTGAATCTTGAGTATTTGAAGGTATTTCACTTCATGAATATAGTCTTAGTAGCTAAGTTTATGTATAGAGTAATTCAACTTTTAGATACTTCAATTCAAGTTACAAATCAATGAGATTAAGGAAAACAAAAGTCAGGTTTTGTAAATACCAATTCAGAATGTACCATATTCTGAGGGCATTCTAATTTATTTTATTTTATTTTATTTTTGAGTTGGAGTCTCACTCGGTCGCCCAGACTGGAGTGCAGTGGCTGCTCCCGGCCACCGCAGCCTCGACCTGCTGGGCTCCGGCGATCCTTCCACCTCAGCCATCCAAGTAGCCGGAATTACAGTTATGCGCTACCACACATGATTTTTTGATTTATTGTAGAGATGAGGTCTTGCTGCCCAGGTGGGTCTCGAACCCGCAGGCTCAGGCAATCCACTTACCTCAGCCTCCCAAAGGCACGGGATTACAGGCTGAGCCACCAAGCCCGGCTGGCATTCTAATTTATATGTGTTAATTAGAAGATACTTACAATTTAGGTTATATCAGATAATTCCAGATTTTTGAGATGCTTTTCTCTGAAAAATAATTTAATGTGATTGTGGTTGTTTTTCTTAGTTTTAACAAATTTTTAAGAAAAAATATATGATACATGAAATGATCCTTGGCAAAGCTGTGAAAAGAAACAGCAAGGTTAAATTTCAAAGTAACATAGTTCAAAGATAAATAGAAGAACCAGGAAAAAATATTGAATTAAAGGTAATGACACATCAGATGTTAAATTATCTGTGGTGGGTAAGTGTAAGACTGTTCATTTTATTTTATTTTTTAAATTGCATTTTATATACTGCAAATCTGTATGTATATATACACACATATTTTATATAAAATATCTTGTTGATTAGTTTTGGTGTGCATTGATACAGATATTTTATGAATATTCTTTTGTAGTTATACATTATTTCATAACAAATTAAAAACATAAAAGAGGAGATTGATAAGGAATAAAAACTGGCTATTGATTTATATTCTCCATCCTTAGTGACAACAATGGTAAGGGACCATATTTAGTTTGTGCTCACAAATCCCTGGAAGCAATGTGAAAGGTATTATTAGAGTCAATGTATATTAATTTTCACATCAAATGTCTCAAACATTGCTTTTCCAAACCAATCAGCTACAAAGGCTTTTTTTTTTTTTTTTTTTTGAGTTGGAGTCTCACTCTGTCGCCCAGACTGGAGTGCAGTGGTCACTCCCGGTCACCGAAGCCTCCACCTGCTGGGCTCTGGCGATCTTTCCGCCTCAGTCTTCCAAGTAGCTGGAACTACAGACATGTGCTGCCACGCCCGGCTAATTTTTTGATTTATTGTAGAGATGAGGTCTCACCTGCCCAGGCGGGTCTCGAACCCGCGGGCTCAGGCAATTCACTCACCTCAGCCTCCCAAAGGCAGGGGATTACAGACTGAGCCACCGAGCCCAGCTCAAAAGTTTTTTTTTAAATTTGTATGTAAGCATGTAACTTTTTAAAAACAAAGTTTTTCTTTTTACTTAGTCTCATTTTCAAAATCATTTTTCTTATTAGAAAAAAATACTTTTAAAAGCATATCAAACTACATTAACTTTCTTCTAGAAAATTTAGCCCCAGATGTAAATTTACCTTGTATTAAATTGACATACAGGAAGATAAAAGTGCTTTTTAAAAAATGTTAGATCAAGCTATATTTAGATTAGGTGTAGGGAGAGAAGTAAAGTTCACATAACTCTAAGTGTTTTTCTTAAAACATGATTTTTTTCTAACTCTAATATTTAACTTTTGCAAGAATCCATTATTGTAAATCAAAAATTTTAATATGCTTATAGGTAATTTTTTTCCCTGATACTTGCCTGAAGTACAGTAAGAAAACTTTATTTCTATGGACTACCTTCTAATAGAGGATAAATTATTTATATTGATTTGTAAGTCCTTTGTTGAATTATTATTTTTTGCCATGAAGATTCTTTTTCACATGGTCACATCTGTCAATCATTTTTAAAAACTGTGTTTTCTAAAGAAGTGACATAGGTACACACATTACAGTATTTTGTCACTCTAATTGCCTTTTAATATTCAATAGAGAAATAAATTGTATCTTAATAAATGAACATAAGTAATATATGTTAACAAGATTTGTGTTTTGCTTCTTTCAAGATTTGCCTTTTATTTGCATAAATTTTATTTACTTGAAAATATTTTATGACATCCTGTTAGAAGCCAGATAATAAAAAATGAATTATATATGATTTATTTTTTTAAAAATATATCATTTTATTCCCTATGTATATAATACAAGTTAATGGCATTCAAAATAAAAATTGTTACTAATAAATATTATTTGGGCCAGGCACGGTGGCTCATGCCTGTAATCTCAGCACTTTGGAGGCAGAGGTGAAAAGATTGCCTGACCTCAGGGGTTCGAGCCCAGCCTGGGCAACTAGGTGAGACCTCGTCTTTACAATAAATCCCCCCACAAAAAATTAAAAAAAAAAAAATTATCCAGGCATGGTAGCACACTCCTGTAGTTCCATCTACTTGAAGGTTGAAGTGGAAGAATAACCTGAGCCCAGAAAGTCGAGGCTGCTGGTGGCTGTGAGCATGCCACTGCACTCCCTCCTGGGCAACAGAGTAAGACTCTGACACAAAAAAAGAAAAGGAAAAATATAAAATTTTATGTTTTAAGACATTCACCATTTAATAATTTAGTACTTTCTTCTTCAAGCATGTCTTAACATGGTGCAGACTGCTTTGCTTTTAAGCTCAAATACAGTACAGTTGACCCTGAATAACATGGAGGTTAGGGACACCAATCCCCAATGCAATTAAAATATTTGTGCATAACTTTTGACTCCCCAGAAACTTAATTGTTTTTAGTCTGCTATTGACCAGAAGCCTTACCTATCATATGAACAATTAACACATATTTTGTATATGTGTTATATGTTATATTCTACAGTACAATAAACTAGAGAAAAGAAAATATTTAAAATTATCAGGAAAAGCAAATATATTCACTGTTTATTAAGTGGAAGTGGATCATCATAAAAGTCTTCATCCTCATCCTGTTCACATTGATTAGGCTGAATTGGAAGAAGAGGAAGGATTACTATTGCTGTCTTAATTGTGGAGAGTCAGAAGGTGCAGAAGGCAGAAAGGGGGTCAGGAGAGGCAGACCCACTGGGTGTAACTTTATGGAAATGCATTTTAATTTTTGTCTGACTATTTTGTTTTTTCATTTCTCTAAAAATGTTTCCATGTGATATTGCTCTTTCTTCTACCATTTGCTGTAGTTTTAGTGTTCAAGCATAGAAGGGTTTATATCATAAAGAAAGTCACAAGCAGTCTTAAATATTTGAAACCCTTCTTCCATATTGTCTAATGTTAATTTGTTTCCTGGCATTGTTTTTTCTGCATCTTCTTCCTAGTCATCTGGCACGGGTTCTGAAATACACATTTCTATCAAGTTGTCTTTGTTAATTTCTCTGGTGTGGTATCTGTTAGTTCTTGAATTTCTCTAAAATCCATATCTTGAAATTCCTCATCCCACCTTGTTTGCTAAATTCACAATTTCTTTTATGATTTTCTAGATGGGCTCGGTGGTAGATCATGTGAAGTCAGGAACAACATCTGAACAGTTTTCTCCAGCAGGAACTCATTGTTGTGGCCTGATGGTTTTCAAGGCTTTTATTGATGACTACAGTGGCACTTACAGTGGTGTAATTTTTCTAAATGCTCATGACGTTCTTTGTTTTGGGATTCTCTCTCCTATCACTGACAATTCTTTCCATAAATATGTGTAATCAGCCTTAAGATCTGTATAGATTCCCTGATCTAGAAGCTGAATTAGAGATTTTGTATTTAAGGATAAATAGACCAATTTGATGCCTTAGATGTCCATTTATTTTTTATAGTAGATTTATATATATTTTATGGTAGTAAATAATAAAAAAAGACTGGCATGTACATATATTTTGTGCATTCATTAAATGCCTATCTTTTTCTTAATTTTTTGATATTTCTATGTTATATAGTTTTTCTGCAAGTTTTTCTTAATTTTTGTAAATCTCATAAAATTTGTTCTTACATATTTATTAAAAAAACTGCATATATGTGTATCACCACAGTTCCAACCCTTGTTATTCAAGGGTCAACTTGTGAATATTTATTGAAATAATGATTGTTTTCAAATGGTTTAAACAAATTCTCATTTGGAAGCAATTTGTGATGTGTTGCTAATATTATCAGGAGCAATTACAAATGGTAAATCCATGGCACTCTTTATGTATTCATTTGTAATAAAATTTATATTTGCCTTACAGTATAAATGATCTATCTAAACATAATGCAAAATCAAATGTCTTATAAAAATAAAACTTTAAAATATATTTAATTTTACTAGTAACCATCTAATTTATTTATTTATTTATTTAATAGATATAATTTTTTTATCTTAAAGATGTGGGGTACAATTCAGGATTAGGTATGCAAATGGTCATCAACAGGGATACTTGCATAATGAACATTTATAACCATCTAATTTAAACAACATTGCCTTTTAAATTATTAAATTTTTAAAAATTACTAAGATTGACAAACTCATTTTAGGTCAAGATGGAAGAAAATAGGTATTAATTTTGTGGAAATGTAAATTAGCCCAAGGTTTCTGTAGGACAATTTAACATTTTGTGTCATATAAAACTTGTATATTATTTGATTTTAGTGTTGCTCAAATAGAAATTTGTATTGGGGAGATGCTTGTATATGTTAGCCAGCATCTGTCTTCATATACATTTTACGCTATTGCTTATACAATGTAATGGTGAAAAATAAAATGTTCTTTAAAAATTTTAATTATTGTAGTGGATAAATAAAATAGAGTACACTTATATAACAGAATAGAGGCAGTCATTTAAGTGATAATGTACATTTAAATTATTGATATGGGAAGAAAGGCATGACATATTATCCATTGAGTACATAGATGCCTAATAACTACAATCCTTCCATAGTCCCCCAGTCCTATATTTAGTTGCTACTTCCTCCTACATTACTGTCAATTACTATAAATGACCTGGTTGTCATCTTTTGACTTTCTGGTTTCTTAATCTCTTTCTACATAATTTTATATTTTAAATCTTGCTTATTATAATAATTGATGGGTTTTCTGATTTTCTGTCTGGGTTCTGAGAGATGCAAGCACTAATCGTGTTTACCATCAAAGTAAAAAAGCTATCTTGTTTACTTACCAGTCAATGCAGTTCTAAGGAAATATTATAAGAAACATATTTTTGAAATGCTACCTCTCTAGGAAGACTGCATTAAATGACAAATTTGGCAAAAGTTATTAGTGCCTATCTCTAACATGTGCTTACTCAATTCATAAAATGTATCTGTTTAATTGAATGACTAATGCTTCTTCTTCAATATCTTTTCTCATCCTCCCTGCCATCATACACCTTGCTTAACACATATTGGAAGACATGTACTGTATGATGTGGTGTTTTTAAAGGTAGCTTCAGAGATGTTTCAAACTCAATTTGGCGAAATGTAATAAGGCACAGGAAGAGCAGTTGAGGAAAAAGGTGAGAAATTAATAGGCAGAATACATAAAGTTTGGTGTGCCATAAGATATGGAAATATAGACATTTTCAAACTGAATGATTCAATGGCACTATTTTATAAGAAAAAAGTTAAAGTTGAAAAATTTTAAGTGATGAAAGTGTTTATATGAGTTTTTAAACTAAATATAACCTTAGTAAAATAGTCAAACAGTGATTTCTGAGATCTGGAGTAAGACAAGGACATCCATTATCAAACTTTTTCCCACAACATATTGGCAGTCTTGGCCTGTGTCATAAAATCAGGAAAAGATTTTTGAAAATAAAAAAATATTCCTGTTATGTGCCATTCAGACCATTGTGTACCAATAAAATACAAAATAATGTACAAATAAGTTATTAAAATTATTAAATGGAGATTTAACATGTTAATTGGATATAGTTAAAATGTGCAAAATTGTATCGAATTTGTATATACCAGTAGAAAAATAAATGTGAAATAAAACTTAAAATGTAATTTACAAAATAATTAAATATGTAAGAATAAATCTAACAAAGCATAGTATGTTAACCACAGTGGAAGTAAAAAAAAAAAATAATGAAAGATATTATTAAATACCTAAATGAATGACAAAAATATTATGTTTACAGACTGGAAGAAAATATTTCAATATGTAAATTTTTCTCAATGGTAACTTTTAAATGAACGCAAATATTTATAAAAACCCCAACAAACTTTTAATTCAAATTGATAGGCAATATTTAAACGTGTATCAATTATATAGCTGTAAAAGACTGAGAATAACAATGAAAATGAAAGTAAAAGAAGGAGAAGAAGACACACATTACCAAATACAAGATAATATAAAGCTAGAATAACTGAGACAGTATAGTATTGGCATAAAGGTAGATAAATTGATTTATGAAAAGTAAAAGAAAGTGCAATAACAGAAACACACATGTATACAATCACTTGATTTGTGACCTAGTGACAATGCAGTATAGAGGGATTGTATATCCTTATCAATAAAATGAGAATAAAACCTACTCACAGGACCACTGTAAGAACTGAGATAATTAAGGTAAGGATTCAACCTAATATCTAGTGCATTTTACTAACAATCAATTTGTTATATCTGACAAATTACTATTTTTACCATATAATCATTGATTGCTATTTTATATAAAATAATTTATCCTAAATCATCTTATTTATTTTTGAAATATAACAGCTACTGTTGTTCGGCCTGCAGATATTTATTCAGTTCTAATTCATTTTCTATGATTTCAGTCCTAATTTATAGCTTTTCTCCCTACCATATTCCCTTAAGCAGCATTTTTTTCTGTATCTGAAATGGCTTTAATAATTATGCAAATCTCCTTTTCTTCATTTGAACAAGCAAGTATTCTGTAGTTTAATGATATCTTTGTTTCTTTTTGATATCCTAGACTATTTCAATGAAACCTGTTGTATAATATAATTTTTATAACTGTCTATGGATACAGAAATGAATAAATAAATTCATAGGCTAGGGTTCTTTATAATCTTTCTAGAGACCCATAATTTTAATGACATACTAAAGGAAGTGATCAGCTCCAGGTGACTAAATCATTATTCCTAAAGGTATTGGGAAAAGGTAAATTTACTTTCAAAAGACACTGACCATGCTTGACTTTTGTTTATTTTTCCTGAGTTTAAATAGATTTTTCAACATGTAAACACTAAATGTCATTTGTAATGACCCAAGCCACTCTTATCTATCTTCCTATGTTTCTTTAGAGTAAAGAGTTTTTCTCTGATTTGAGATATTTAATAATTTTAACACATAAAATAGTCACATAAGATGACAGTCTCTGATTGAATATAAAAATAGTAATTCTGCTTGTTGCTATGGCCACTTCAAACAATGGAAATGTACAAAAGTGCTACTTAAAGCCCACTTCCTGTAAACACTGAGAACAGATTATCAGAACTGATAACTGGACCAAAAACAGTTCATAAGAAATATACTTCATTTTCATTCCCTGATTTCCATGACAACTGAACTGGTACACATATTGATTTATCTGTTTCTCTTACCTAAGTGCCTATAAAAATCAAATCATCTTTAAATTGAATTTAGATCTGTCTTGAGATTAGTATGCTGCACCTAAATAAATAGTGTTTACCCTTTCAACACATGCATATAACTTGAAGTTTTATTTTAAATTACCAAGTATGATAACAGTGAACCTGAAACTCAGATAACTTTGTGAAAAACACATTATTTCAAGCAAGTCTTTCAATTCACAGCATACATATAGTTAATGCATCCAATTTATTTCTATTTATCTTCAACAAAATTACTGTTTTGTTTTACTACCCACTGAGACTGAAAACAAGTTGAACAGGACATATTTAAAGCAATTTTCTGTTTTACTAACAAAATTACAGAAATTGTACTACTAAATTTTGTATCAAAACTTTATGTTCATTTAACTTTTATACTGATATGCCAATAATAAGATCATATTTTCATATAGTTTGGTAAATTGCTGAAATGCTTTATTTTGTATAAGTTATGCCAACTATGTTTTCTACAAATAATCAGAGGACAATATTAATTCATTATTTTTTTTATAAAAAACACATATTAAGATATTTTACTTCAGCTGCTATGAAAATGGGTCATAAAATTTATTTCTTAAGTTTATAGACCAATTGCTTTTTAAAGAAAGTGAACTATCTGTTTTATATAATGGTGATCACCTTTGAATATTAGCATATGACAAGCTGCAAACAAGAAAATTTTAAGGTAAAAATAAATAGAAATGAAATAGTTTTATAAAATTCTCTTGCTTTCTGGAAACCTACTTTCCTTGGTTATTCAGTTTGGACACCAGATTTTATATACAAGTGTGGAAGACCTCCTCTATATAATACCAATACATCACAATACCTTGAGAGGTAATGTCACTTGATATTTTATAGAAAATATTTATAATTACTTATAATGACTTTACAAGCATTTTAGATTTAAAGTTATTTAAATTTCCCAGCATAACTATAATTTTTAAAACTATAAATAACAAGTATATTTATATTCTCTTACTCTTTTATAAGTGTTTGTGAAGTCTGATTAATTCTTTATTAGATAGCACTTAATAAACTTTTTCTGATTCTGGGTATCCTGTTATAAAATCCTATTAATCTTTTTTTTGGTACACCATATAATTGTATAATGAAATAGTCACTTGAGTGTACTATAATAATTTATTAAAAAGTATACATTCTTATCTCTATCGAAATTTCTCAAAGTACAATATTAAATAACTGAATCTTTAGAATCTAATTTATATTATAATTTAATGCATAGCTAATCTGCTAATTAAGATTTGGGTTTTTTTTTAAACCTGTAGAACTTTGCATTGTTCAGTCTCATGACTGACTCTCTGTTGTAAGTACTGTTATATCATGAACTAGCTTGTTCCTTAAGAATAATTGTTGTCACTTCAAAGAATTTCCCCAAATACAGATATGTCAACTCTGTTTATTTTCTATATAGTCTCTTAAACATGTTTTGTTAAATCAATGAAATGGATTAGTATTTTCTTGTCTTCAATCATATAGGCCACCCAAATACACTATACAGTTGACCATTAAACAACATGGATTTGAACTGCCTAGGCTCACTTACACTCAAAATTTTTTCATCTAATGTGAATTTAAAATACAGTATTCTCGAGATGCAAAATTCACATATGAGGAAGGACCTCTTTTTCTTATACGCAGGATCTTTTGGGCTGACTGTTAGACTTGGAGTATGCATAGATTTTTATATGTGAGGGGGGAAAAAAAAGAGTCCTGAAACTATTCCCCTAAGTATACTGAGGAGCTACTATATTTCAATTTCAGACTTCATAACTTAAATCCACATTGTTTTTGCCTGCCATATCACTAGCAAAGTTCTAAATGTCTGTAGGGGAGTAGTATTTTCTAAACTTTCACACATACATAGGCACTACTTTACTAGTTATATAATATTTTATTGGAGAGGGCAAATGATGAATGTTTTTCCATGCTTATATTCAGAACTACAGGTCTAGATTTGTTCTTTGAGTGTTAAATTTACTCACGATATAATGATTTTTTATTATTTTAGCAATTTACGTAAATAACAATGACTAAGGTAGAAATGTTTATATGGCATATGTATGTGCATGAATTCTTCACTAATAGCTATATTTGAAATTTAATATTCATATAATATTGATTTTACTGATGTCTCATGCTTTGCTTTCTCTCTGAATTCAGGTATATCTTGCTGTCACAGACACCGATGAAGAAATTAAACAAAGACAAACTATTATCTGCAATTTTGATGTTAGTAATTATACATAGAGCAGATCACTAACAGGAGTCACTCTATAACCTGGTAGCTGGAATATGGTATATTGGGGAATGAGTTTACCTTGATATACTATTGAGATATGATAGAATATTGAATTTGATATAGTATGGCAATTGGCACTAAAGTGTCTTTAATTTAAGCCTTTGCTAATTTTAGGAGCAATGTTGAGAGTTATAAGAACAAAATATCACAACATTTGAGAACATCCAGATGTACTTCAGAATTCTCTGTGCAAACCCACAAGTGCGAGACAAGATGTATGGTAATTTTTTAATAGAAAGTGATACTTTTAAAACAAGGATCTTTTTCCTGTAATTTCAGATTATGGAGGCCACTGGAGCAGATTGGAAATGAAGAGTCTCTGACCAAAGCAGATAAGAAGGAAGGCATTTAACAGAGATGAGTATCTTTTCCAAAGATGGTGGTACAGCAGAGCTCTACTACTAGCTAGTGCAGCTAAAGTTGGCAAACTAAACCAGACAATTAACCTCTCCCTTTAAGACAGATGAATAATTTGGATAGGCCGATAATGACAGCATTTGAACTTTGGATATATTATTTGTGGCTGTTCCTGGGACTTTCCTATCTTTTAAGATTGCAAGTGTAAAAGAAAGTCAATAGAGTTAGCTTACTTGATACCAAGAAGCAGGAAAAAAAATTATAATCTTCAGAAAATCCTTGAAACACAATTTGTCCACAAGTACCAAACTTTGGTAATAAACTTATTGTAAAGCTATCTACAAATAGAAAAATAAATGCATTTAACTTCCTTACTCTTCACTGGCCTTTTAAAATCAAATATTCCCCAAAATGTGGCATAAAGGGAAAATAATCAATATATCTGACACACTCATATAATCAAAAAAATATCACATTGGCTCCCATTTATGTTTTTACAGAAATAATAAATATATGCTACATATGTAAGTCCAAACTATTATAAATACTCCTTGTTACTTCTGATAACCTTGAATTTTGGTGAGATTCATGACTTCTTCACGGTTAGTAAGCAGTAAAACCACTAAGTGATTAAACTGAAATTTAGACCCAAGAAATTTAAGTTCAGAATATGTGGTGTAAATAATAACACCTTATTTTTGTGGTTCTCTTCATCATGGTTAAAATTGTTACGATTCTTCACCCAAATTCAGTGAGATTTATCTAGATTCATTTTTGATATGATGAAGCTATCATAGAGAGATTAATTTCACAGCTGTTCTAGGAGTACCAGATGGAGGAGGAATTCTGATATCAAGGCCAGTATTATTTCTTTATTTCACCCTGTTATGGATGATTAATTTTTATATCTGCTGCTACCTCATTTTATTTCCCTTAGTTGAAAGTAAAGACAGCCTAAGATATATATATATGTGTATGTATATATGTTTTTAAATATTTTATACATCATAACTTGTATGATAAGATATGTAGTAATTTGGAGAACATTTAATATTTTGTGTTGCTAGATTAAAATGAACATTTTAATACATACTTTGTTATTGAGCTTTCTCTACTTTCTCCTTAATTATTTATATATCAATATAAATATACTAACATACTTACAATTAAATAACAGAGAAGTACTACATATGAGTAGTGTGTGACTCTGAAACCTTGCAGCCTTCTTTTTCTGCCTCTGAGTCACCAAAGATTTCAGCCAGTGGGTCCTAGTCTAAGTCTAGGCACACAGCACAGAACTATTCCCTCTCTCCTAATGCTTGGCCACAGATTTACAGGACACCTCCTGAGAGAGACATCTCAGACCATCCTATGAAAGGGTTCCCTACTTTCACTCTCCATTGCATTGCTGTATTTTATTTTCCTCATTGCATCTGTTACCATTTGAAATTTTAATGTTTAATTATTTGTTTTTTGTCTTTTATTGATACTAGAAAATCAAGTCATTGAGAATTGGAAATGTGTCTCTCTTCAATCATGTATTCTCAGTAACTTCAATAATGACTAGGACATCATAGGTTCTTAATAATATCTATGACATTAAAAAATCCAAATTAGTTCCCTTATTCCATATTTCTTTGGTCTGTACTCCTTACCTAAGTTTTCCAGTTTGCTTTCTGGAGTTCCAATTATCTTTACGACTGTAATGCAAATAAACTTCTCCCTGAAAGTTGTGGGTGTTTTGCTTTCTACTCCAGGCATTGGTTAAGTCACTCCTCTAGACAATCATAACTTTCACTTTAAAAAGTTATCTGTATAACTTCATATGCAATTTTGTATTTCTGGATAGAGTACATACATTAAAACATATATTTTTGTGTGTAGGTGAACCTATTTTAAAACAGGACCAATCTATCCCCACATCAAAATTATTGAAAGCTTGAAGAAAGAGTATTTGAAAAGGCTTTGCTTCACAGCAAATTGTTTGTGTTCTGTTTTCCCTCAGAAATAGAGAGAAAAAAGTTGATTAAGAATGAAGAATCCAGCAGCTATGGCAAAAACAGGTTAATGAATTACTACAAAATACTCTAGTTAACATGGGATCCATGGTAGACACTCAGTAAGGAGAACTTTTTAGTGAGCTTGAGACACATTCTATGTTTGTGTTATCAATTCCAAATATTTTTTTCTACCACTTGGTATTTATAAAGCAATGTCTAAAGAGAAAGAATTTACTGTTATTTCTATATCAGGAATGATTCTATATCTATAGATTATAAGAGATGAAGAAACTAAACTAAAAAGAATAATTGATCTGGCAGGGATTAAACTCAAAAGCTTCTGCACGGCAAAAGAAATCATCAAGAGAATGGAGAGACAACTCAGAATGGGAAAAAAATATTTGCTAATTATGTATCTGACAAGATCCTAACAACCAGGATCTAAAAGGACCTCAAATGAACCAAAATGAAAAGCAAAACAAAAACAGCTCTATTAAAAGGTGGACAAAGGATGTGAATAGATACTTCACAAAAGAAGACATATGAGCTGCGGGGGTCCTGCCCCTGCAGGGATCAGGGGTCTCTGGCAGTGTGACAGCATCAGCGATTAAACTGGAGGGATAGATATAAAGAGAAAGAAAGGGAGGGGAAAGAAAGAGACTGGACTCCTGTTCAAGTGACCAGAAGTCGTTTAATGGGTGTAATCCCAGGGCTTTTATCCCCAAAATGCAAATTTATCATCAAGGGAACTCCTGCTGCTATGTACACAAAAGGTAGTATGTGCCTTTCACATGAACAGGTCCGGGTGCACACAGGACACCCCCCACTCTCAAGCAGATGTATTTTTCAAACATTAAAAAAAAACATGAAATTCTTATCCAGTTTCTATGTACCCTTAATTGTTTATAGCTACATAACATTGTTCAATACTTACACCTGAAACAACATAATGATATATTACCTTTTACTATTCTATGCTAATTCAAACTGGTTTCTATAAAACAGTTGGTGCTATGGTTACATTCTCCTAGCACCAGCTGGCCTAATTCAAACTTCACTGGCCCCCCTAAATCAAACTGAACTTACCACACTTCTATAATAAAGTGGTTACTAAAATTTTCTTAATCTATATAAACTATTTTCTAAAACCTATATCTATAAATTTCTAAAATCACATCAAGAGAAACTGTGACCTGCACTAAGGCTCCTCAATGTGACTCAAAGTCAAACTTAAATTGTTTAAAAGCAAAAGACTATAAACCATGGAAAATGGGAACAATAGACTCCCAGGTTTAGCTGTGTACATCCCAGTCTCAGAGTTTTCTGTTAGAACCAGCAGGAGCCTTTCCTGGTTGCTCGTGCCAAATAGAAAAGGAGAGAGGGAATGGGGTCAACAGCCCCCAAACACATTCTAGTGGTCTCGGGGTCAAAGGCCCTTCCTGATCCCTAATGCTCAGTAGGCCTCTGTGGCCAGCTCCCAACAACTCCCCCTTTTTTTATTTCTTAGCACAAAATCATGAAATTCCGTATTGAGCTGAGATATATTCTTCTTTAACACTCTGGCTCCTGCTGGCTCTAACAATGAGTAGTAAACAGACACATGAAAAAATGCTCAGCCTCACTAGTCATCAGAGAAATGCAAATCAACACCACATTGAGATACCATCTAACTCCAGTAAGGATGGCCTTCATAAATAAATAAGAAAATAATAGATTTGAGTGCAGAGAAAAGGGAATGCTTCTATACTGATGGTGGGAGTACAAGCTAGGTCCACCTCTATGGAATGCCATGTGGTGCTTTCTAAATGTACTCATAATTGGCCTTCCACACGATCCAGTATCCCTCTCCTGAGAATATACCAGGGGAACATAGATCATTCTACAAAGAGGACATTTGCACATGGATGTTTATTGCTGCTCTATCACAATAGTGAAAACATGGAATCAACCCTACTGTACATCAAAAGTGGACTGGATAAAGAAAATGTTGTACATGTACACAATGAAGTATTACACAGCCATAAATAAGAACAAACTCATGGACATCACAGTAAATTGGATGGAGTTAGCGATCATCATACTTAGTGACCTATTACAGAAACAAAAAACTGAATACCACAAGTTCTCACTCATAAATGAGATCGATTTGTGCCTCACATCACTATAACAAAATAAAGTTTAGGTCTATTTATCTAACTCTATATCATCTATCTATCATATATATACTAAAATGCTGGTAGGAATAGTTTGTTTTCAATATTTGTATCACAAGAGGAATGTAACATTGAAAGAATAAGAAGTATACCGGAAGTGATTAGAAGACTATAGCCAATAAGTAATTTTTTCTTAATGATAGATGGTTTCAGATTAATAATTAACAATTTCTTGATAAGATATTAAGTATTAAAAAATTGGAAAGGGTTCATTTAAAAATGACTAGCTGAGTAATTTTCAAAAATCTTTAAAGTAAAATTTTGAGAAGAACGTAAAAAAGACAAATAAAACAATAAACACGAGTATTTTAGGGCAAACAATTTTGTACCAAAGAGAACAGTAGTTTGCTCATTTGTGTGTTGACAATGTTATCTCTTAGAAGCCTAAGGAGTCAGTGAGGAAACTTGTTACTGGGCACTTAATTCACAAAAATTGATTGGTTGGTAGTGAGGAAATATCAGAACTTTTAGCAGAGATTTCAAAAAAATTTTAAACAGTATAAAAACTATGACAGGCAGAGCTACTTAGGTAGATATGACTTAGAAAAGACAGGCAATTCTATTTTAATAGAGTAATATTATAAATACAGTAAAACATATGAAGTACAAATATTTCAGTGTATATTTTATGACTGTTTCCTCATCACCAAGATCAATATATAAAACTTCCCATTAAATCAGAGTTATTTTGCATGCACGTCACCCACTCAAGTCAATGTCATACTCTAATAAAAAAAACAGAGTAACTTCATCCATCATCACTTAGAGATGCTTGCTCTGGAATGCCATATTAATGGAATCACAGTGCATGTGCTCTAGTGTTTGGCTTTTTTCTTCTCAGTGATTTTTACTGAGATTTATTCGTTTGTAAGTGTATTAGTAATTCATTCTTTTTCTACCCAGGCTGGAATTCAGTGGCATGCTCACGGCCACTGCAGCTTCTACCCGCTGTGCTCAGGTGATCCTTCTGCCACAGCCTTCCAAGTAACTGGAACTACAGGTATGCATCACCAAGACTAGCTATTTTTTTTTTAATTGTAGAGATGAGGTCTTGCCAAGTTGCCCAGGCTGGTCTTGAACTCATAGGCTCAAGCATCCTCTCACCTCGGCCTCCCAAAGTGCTGGGATTATAGGTGTAAGACACTGTGACTGGCCATTTATTGCTTTTTTAAAGTGTGTGAATATTGTATTAGTATACCACAATTTATTTATCCATTGCATTTCTGATGGGAATTAAAGGTGTTTTGAGTTTTGACTATATTGTAAAAGCTCTAGGAATATTCCTCTACATGTATTTTTTATGGGGATAAGAGAAATTATTAATAAAAAGACAAGGAATATATTGGTTAAAAGTATGCACTCTTGAACTGGTTTGTTGAGATTTGAATGATAGCTTCTCTATTTTCCAGCTGAGTGACTATGGGTAAGTTTCTAAACTCTCTCTTCTTAGTTATCCATTGGTATAACTAGAACAAAAATAGTAATTATTTCACAAAATAATTGTGATAGGAAATGGGTTAATGTATATTAATTATGCAGTGCAATGTTTGGCTTACAAGTATTTCAAAGAAATTTGGGGAAATTGTGTCAAAAAACCAAATGTTAGAATGTTAAGTGTTAAAATGAGTTGATGTTAACAGAAAATTCTGACAACTACAACAAGAATTTTTAAAACTATGTGACATTTAAAAGACCTAGTAGTTATCTCATTGCTATTTCCTCCAATAGACAATGCATTCAAAGTGAAGATGCAAATAAGTATTGTTAATTAAAATTAACTGAAAACCAGAACAGATGTTTAGCTGGTACATATTGCTGTGGCCGTATCTGTTGTTAAATTTTAATTTCTGTTCTAATTGGTTGAGTATTTTATTAGTTGTAGGTGAAGAGATTCTAAGAGAGCAGCTGGCCATATTAAGTGACCACACTTCCAGGTCTAACAAATTGCATTTGGCCTGTTGGACATGTTTCAAATGCAAATATTTAACAATTGCACACTCTTAGTAACATAAAATAGGAAAGGAGCCAGATGACGTTTTAAAGAGAGTAAACTGAATTCTGAAAACTACTGACCATTGACATAATGAATGGCATCTAAAGTCCAGATACTATGCGAGACAATGGATATAAAATGATAAATTAGGCTTTATGTTTGAAGAATTACAGCATTATTTTTGAAGAACCTACATTTTATTCTGTGAAAAGGTAAAAACATCAATTCACACTAGAACTTGCCAAGATTATTAAATACATATTTGTGAATTTTAAAAAAAGCAAAGCCAATATTCGTTACCTACAGAATGAACAAGTCACCCGAAACAAATCTTACTCATGTGTGTGAGTGTGATATTTTACTTGTGAGTTTCATGGGTCTTAGATTATGAAATGTTATAGAAATATCTTATAAAACATATGTGTTTCATTAAATATCAGAATCAAGATGATAGTTACCATTTATTTTAATTTATGACATTTGGTTTGAAATATTTTAACACAAGCAGTGCCAATATTTGTCAGCATTTATTAGTTCAAACTATACACTAGGGACAATTGGTGGTTTTTTGAAGGCAATTCCTAGACCAAAGATTATCTCCTAGCAGATAATCAAAAAGTCCAAACTCTAAAATATAGCTGAGGCTTGAACACTGCAAAGGTTAGGGCTCCAACTTCCCTCAGTGTTGAAAATGTACATATAAGCTTTGAATCCTCCCAAACTTAGCTTCTAATACCATACTATTGACCTAGAAGCCTTTATGATGGCATACAGTCAATTGATACATGTTTTTCATGTTATATGTGTTATACACTGTATTCTTACATTAAAGGAAGCTAAAGAAAAGAAAATGTTATTAAGAAAAACATTAAGAAGATATTTACTATTCTTTAAGGGGACATAGATCATCATAAAGGTTTCCATCCTCATCCTCTTCACAGTGAGTAAATTGAGAAGGAAGAGGATGAGGAGAGGTGATAAAGGCAGAAGTACAGGAGGTGAAATGGGAGGCAAGAAAGGCAGGCACATTGAGTGTACTTTACAGATGTACATTGTGATTTGCCTGACATTTTTCCATTTATTTAAAAATGTGTCTATACCTCTACCATTCTTCTTCCATCCTTTATTTAGTTTCAGGTTCAATATCATAGGAGAATCCATGATGTAAAACAAGTCAAAAGCAGTCTTGAATAATTGTAGCTCATCAGCCAGAGTGTCTAATGTCAATTTGTTTTCTGGCAGTACTTCCTTGACATCTTCCTCCTCATGTGGCACTAGTTCAAAAGTATTCATCTTCATCAATTCACTCCTGTTAATTCCTCTGGTGTGGTGTTATTAGCTCTTTAATTTTTTTCCAGAGTCCTTTGTTGAGTCCTTTGTTATTAGCTCTTTAATTTTTTTCCAGAGTCCTTCACCCCTCCCACATGCATTTATTTATTTGTTTGCTTGCTTTTGACACATACACAATCTCTTCCATGATTTCTTGATTGACTCTGTCATAAATCTCATGAAGTCATGCTCAACATCTGGACACAGATTTTTCCAGTAGAAATTTATTTTGAAAGACCTGACAGCTTTCATTGCTTTTCTTATAACAAGAATGGCATATTTAATGGTGTAATATTTTTAGAATTTTGCGATGTTTTGTCTATTGGGGTTATCTTCTACACCACCGACAATCTTTTCCATAGCATATGATATGTAATGAATCTTAAAAGTCTTTATGGTCTCCTGATCTAGAGGCTGAATTAGAGACATATGGTTTGGCAGCAAGTAAACGCTTTGATGCCTTTTGTGTTAACCTCATGGAATTATGGGTGGCTGCAGGTATTTTCCAATATCAAAATAACTTATGAAAACAGTCTGTTACTGATGAGGTACTTCCTGACTTCAGGGCCAAAGCACGAATGCAACCAATCCAGAGAAAACGTTTCAAACTTCCAGTCCTTATTGTAGAATCAAAAACCTGGCAGCTGGTGTTTATCTTTTCTCTTCAAGTCTTAGAGATGAGCAGTTTTCTAGATAACGGTATTTCAGATCATAATCCCAACCGCCTTTGCACAAAATATTAGTTAGTCAATTCCTTCCTGCTTTAATTTCTGGTGCTTGCATCTCTTCTTTAGTAATAAACCTTGTGTGTGTTTTCTAGAATAGGACATTTTTGTCAGAATTAAAAATCTGTTAAGGTAGATATCCTTTATTCTCAATAACTATTTTTACATTATTAAATTAAATATCAATAAAAAATATTAATTATCTGAAAACTTATCTGATGCCTCTGGATTAGCAGAAGTCACTTCCCTTGTTATTTTGACATATTTAAGACAAATATCTTTCTAAGATTGTCAAATCATCCTTTACTGGCAATAAAATCTCCAACATTAGATTCTTTTTTATTTATTTATTTATTTATTTATTTATTTATTTATTTATTTATTTTGAGTTGGAGTCTCACTCTGTCGCCCAGACTGGAGCGCAGTGGCCACTCCCAGCCACAGCAGCCTCTACCTGCTGGGTTCCGGCGATCTTTCAGCCTCAGCCTTCCGAGTAGCCGGAATTACAGGCATGCGCTACCACGCCCAGCTGATTTTTTGATTTATTGTAGAGATGAGGTCTTGCTGCCCAGGCGGGTCTCGAACCCGCGGGCTCAGGCAATCCACTCATCTCAGCCTTCCAAAGGTGCGGGATTATAGGTTGAGCCACCGAGCCAGGCAACATTAGATTCTTAATCTTCTTTTTTCTTTAAGTTGTCATATAATGAGTTAGCTTTTGCTCAAATCATATCAGTGTCTTTAGATATGCCTTTCTTATAGCAATTCTGCTCAAATAAAATATAAAATTAAAAGATATTCCACAAACAATGTAAAGTTTTTATGCTTTCAAGCCTACATGGCTTCATGAACTTTCTTTAAAAAACTAGTTCTTACCCTTAATTTTTTTTCTTGATGTGTTAAAATGGCAGGCAACCACAGATACAGATCTCAAATACAGTACATATAAGAATTCAACTTTTTCTTGTAATATCATGATGCTCTCTGCTTCCTGAACACACGTACTTCATATGGACTTTGTGGTATTATTTAAAGTTTACAGTATGTCATTAAATGCAATTTGAAAAATACATGAGAACTTTAAAAGAACAATTTTTACTTAGATAAGCAATTTACTGGGAAGAAGAATGGTTTACATGGAGATGCTGAGGGTAACAGGGCATTATAAGTGGATACTGGCAACACCTTAGCTCACCACAATAGCAACAGGAGGTGGCTATACAATAATTACAATAATACAATACTACTACAGTTAATTTTATGCAGTTATGAAATAATATTGTATCTTTATGCTTGTTTACATTTGTCTCAACTGAATGGCATTATATATGTTCTGTAGGTATTTGTGTGCACAAATTTTGTTAAACTGTAACGTTTTATGTTATATTTGTGCAAATTTTTGGTAGTAAATAATAAAACTTACTAATATCTATATTATATATATTGCTTCAATTCTCCAGAAATTTCTAATACATTTTTTAAAATTTATGTTTTTTGGGGTTTTTTTGGAGTTGTAGTCTCACTCTGTTGTCCAGACTGGAGTGCAGTGGCCTCTCCTGGCCACCGCAGCCTCGACCTGCTGGGCTCTGGCGATCCTTCCAACCCAGCCTTCCAAGTAGCTGGAACTACAGGTGCGCACTACCATGCCCGGTTAATTTTTTGATTTATGGTAGAGATGAGGTCTCGCCAAGTTGAGGTGCCCAGGCAGGTCTTGAACCCGCGGGCTCAGGTAATCCACTCACCTCGGCCTCCCAAAGCGTAGGATTACAGGCTGAGCCACCGAGCCCGGCCATATACTTATTTTTAAAAATTCATGTATAAATGAACCCATGCAATTCTAACTCATGTTGTTCAAGAGTCAACTATATGTATATGCTACAAAATGTTTAATTCTCTTTATCTCATATTATCTCTACAAGGTTTGTTAATCAGGATAATGAAGGTTAGAAGTAAGTTCTAATTTTAAAAATGTATGGTATCACAGTAGTCAGGAAAGACTACAATATCTAAAGTATATAGCTAACTTCCTGTATTAGTAACATAAAAATTCAAAGAGGCTTTCACTCATTACTCTTGATCCTGAAACGGCTTGTGTCACACTCCTTAGAGTGTGACACATATGAAGTATTCTTTTTCACCCAATTCTGATAGATAGCTGAATCTAGAAACTAGAGAATCTCCCAAAACTTTCACACAAGGTGTGTTTTAAGCACCAAATATGATAGAGGTATGTTATCAAATTATAAAATGCATTTACAAACCATGTCTGGTCTGAGACTTTATTTAAGAGTAAATCAGAATGATAAGATTTCTCTCAGTCAACAAACCTAAAAGAGAAATAAATGACTTCCATTAGAATATGACTGCATTCTTAAAAAACTTAAAAACATGTCAATCTTGCTTTAATCCTAAGTCAAACCATAGCATTTATTCCCTATTAGTTACCTGTGTATAATAATTAGCTAACACTATTTATTTTAATATGAATAATTAAAATAAAAAGCTTAAACTCTAAAGGTATTTAAATGTATCTTTGACACAGGAATATATATGTACATAAATATGCTAGAGAAGGCATTTCCCCCTTTAATACAAATACTTCAGTAAGAAACTGTAGATTGTATCTGTACTCTCAAAAATCATGGAGTTTTCACAGAATCACAAAAGTCTGTTTATAAATGACATTATAGATATTCTAGCTTATTATCCTTTATAGCTGATAATTCTGAGTTTCAAAAAGACAGTGGAGTTTCAAGGGAGGGTGGAAATTAATTTTTAAGATTTACAGGAGGTGACACATGGCAGAAGGAAAGAAGGTTGGGGAGGGGGAAGACCAAAATACTACATTGCTTAAAACATGATTAAGTCAAATAACAAATAAGACCAATTATACTTTCTTGTAAATTTATCATCTCCATGTATTCTTGTACTAAAAAAATTTCTGAAGTGTTATATTTAAAGTAAAATAAAATAACATTAATACTAACCAAACAAATATAATGTAGAAAAGATATAAACAAGCACTTTAAGAAGATATGTAGATGCCTAAGAAGCATATGATAAAATGCACACCCTGATTTGCTATTAGGAAAATGGACACTGAAACCAAAAGGAGAAGCAACTACACAATTATTAAGATGTCTAAAATATTGATAACACCAAATGCAGGCAAGGAGATAGGGCAACAGGAATTCTTATTCATTGAAATGGGAAGGCAAAATGGTATGATTACTTTAGGAACAGTATAGAGGTTTCTTATAAGGTTGATTCTATATATACTATTCAAATTGGCAGTTCCACTATTTGATATTATTAAATTAAAAAATTCACTCAAAAACCTGTATATGAATTTTTATACCTTACAGTCACAAACTGGTGAGAACTATGATGTTATTGAACAGGTAAGTGAATAAACAAACTGTGGTGAAGCTATGCTTTGGAACGTTACTAAGCAATAAAAAAATTGTATAGCAACATGAATAAATCTTAACTATTTTTTGTTAAGGAAAATAAGCTAGACCTAAGAAGTAATGGAAGAGCTATTGACAGAAAAAGATCAGTAGTTGCCAGTGACTGGGGAAGGAAATACTAAAATGGTGGTGACTAAAAATGAGCTGTGCAGATAAAATTTTGGGGTGACATACCTCATCTGTATGTTACTAGAGTTGTGAATTCCTGATGGTATGCATTTACCAAATTCTTAAAAAATGTACATCACAAAGAGTAAAATTTACTATATGCAATTGAAAATTAAAATCAAATAATTTGAGAGTCTGAGTATAGGCTGTAGACTGAGGAAAATGAAGATGACTGTATTTAAAATGTATGCCATAACTTCACTGAAGGTGGTGAGAAAAACAATAACTAAGTAACTTTGTAAAATGATGTTTTGAGAGGAAACTGTAAAAATGAAGACAAATGTGACTGTACATAAATATTACTCTATTTAGTAATTTTAGTTCTTCTAGAATTATGACTTATCAATTTAAAAATATGTTACAATTATACTAGGGTTGAAGAAAATGTATAAATGATGGCTTGTGGGAACTAGGTTTATCATTCTTTGACAAGGAAGTTATAAATAAGTTAAAAGGAAAACCACAATGAACCTCTTAGTGCTGGATTAAAATCAGAGAGATCAGTATAAATTTATGTTTATTTTAATATACACAGATAAGTACAGATATAATTATATATAAATGTGTGTACATGGGTAGTACTTACTCATATATTTTTAACATTGTTTATTGAGAGATCCTAAAAACAGATATTTCAGTAGCATCAACCACAATTGAATCTAGATTTGGATTTTCAAAATTATTTTTCAATAAAGAAATAAAAGTTCTTTAAAACATGACTGATTTCTGGACTTGAGCAAGAGAAAGTCAACATGACCTGCAACATCTTTAGTGACAAAGAAAGTTTAAGGATGTCAAAGATAAATAGGAGGCAACCTGAAAGAACCGCCAGTAGCCAAAGCTGAAAAAAAAAAAAATAGAAAAAAATGAATAATAGAATAGTAAATTACACCCAAATTATAAAACAAATCTACATAAAGTAACATTTATATAATCAAATTACTGAATATATAAATAGTTTATAACTGATAAATATTTATTTTTTATTATAGGCATCATTTAGTCTAATTGCATATTTCTTAAAGAGAAAGAATTTGAGGCAAAGAGAATATAAATATCGAGGGTCTCATGTTTAATAAACTGTAAATCTGTTATTAAAAAGATATCTGCAAATTTTGATCCTCTAGTAGTTCAGTAAGCCATGAGTCTCCTGTGGCAAATGTTTCTGTAGGAACTCTTATACTGCCATTTTATAAATTAGATTTTATACCAGCATGCTGTGTTCCTATGTGATCATGAGTAGCCATCTGAATAAAAAACTATTAATTAAATTATTTGTTGAAAACTTTTAGTAAATACCTGGTTTTCTAAAGTAAGACAAAAAGCTTCAACTTTGTTCCAATACTTAAAGTTCAACATTTCCCATGGAGTGTTTTTTTTTTTCTTTTCCAATGTTTTTATGACAAAGTTATAGAAAATATAATTGAAGCATAAAAAAGAAATGAAATAACAATGTTTGAGTATTTCATAAAAAATATCCTATTTGAGTATTGCAACAGCTAGGACATTTAGTCTTGGAGAATTTTTTTTTCTTTTTTTTTATATTTTATACATGGAGTAAAATAATAAAATAACTACTTTTTAAAGCCATGCACAATTTTCTAATGTTTTATTAGGTTGTTTTTTGTTTGTTTGTTTTTACTTATAAGCATCATTTAGTCTAATTGTATAATACTACAAGAAAGGGATTGGCAGTAGTTGGAAACTGCTAGTGGAAGGGTTGTCAGGTGAAGGTAACTGCCAGGGGAGGGAGGGGCACACCTCATCAACAAGGATACCTGCATAATGGACATTTGTATACCTAACCCTGAATTGTATTCCACATCTTTAAAATAAAAAGAGAGAGAGAGGAAGAAATAGAACTGATATTCTTACAGAAAAATTACAGCAAATTTTTAAAGCATTCTCTAGTAGATTAAGCTTAATTTACCTCTCTTTTAGTGTTGTCTTGTTTTAGTGACTTAGTAGAATACAGTGTGGAATAGTAAAAGTTTCTTTCATCACAGTAAATAAACTTTTAAGGCTCTTAACCAAATGATCAAGTTTAATGTCACAGACATGTTGATATCGCGTACATTCAGATAGGGTGAAATGGGAAACACAGTTTATCTCTGTGGGATTATTTCTGAAAATATAGCTTAATCACAAGAAAATCATCAGAATCATCCAAGGTGAGTGCCCAATCACACTTCAAAACTCCTCAAGGTCATAAAAGCAATTTTTAAACATGCTACAAATCAGAGGAGACTAAGAAGAAAGTATGACTAAAGGCAATATGATATCCTGGACTGGATCCTAGAACAATAAGTAGCAAACACTGGTGAAATATCAATGAAGTCTACAATTTGTATAATGATGATGTACTGGAGGACTTCTGGGAAGATGGCAGCAGAGCCAGTTGGATTATGTGAGTCCTGGTGTGAGTGAGTGAGTGTATGGGAAATTCTGTGTGCATGTCTGTGAGTAAGTGGGCGTGTGAGTGGCTGACTGAGTAGGGACTCAGGAGAAAGTGACCAGGGCTCTCCTGGTGAAGCAGTTTGTGCCACAGCTGCTCTACTTGGACCCTAATGCATCCCAGGATGCAGAACCAGAGCACCATTTTTTAAAAGTCAGCAAAACTCTTCCTGGGAAGAAGCTGCCAAGATAGACTGCAAGCTCCATGCTCTACCTCACCAATGTAGTGCCTGGCCAAAAACTGGTAGCAAGGGCTGTGGAGGGAGCACAGCAAGGGAGGCAGAGGTAGAGACCCACTGGAGAAGGTAAAACAGGCACCCTGCCACCATCATGAGACCTGGACAGGAAAGTGTTCCAGTACGCTCACTACAGACTGAAAGACCTGATCTCTGTGATCAGTGGATTAACTACTCAGAGGCTGATCATGGCCCAGAGGGAACATCCCCAAAGCACAAATTCCAGAAGGACAAGATGAGTGCTGAGTCTCAGCTATCCCACCCCCTACCCTGATTTAGTCATGGTACAAAGAGTAGTGGATCTCAGGAAACCCATACAACAATCAATGAACATTGTGATTTGCAAGTAGTTTCTGATCCCAGCTTCCCATCCTCCACTTTACTCTATACTCAAATCTACAAGAGATGGCAAAGCCTCCTATCCACAGCCCAGTTTGAAAATAGAATATATTCAGAGCCCTGACCTTGGAAGAATAGAGGGCTGGGCAAACATCAAAAGTGAAATTCTTTCTCACTGCCACTGAATAATGGAACTAAAGAGAAAAGAAAGAGATCTGTCACAAATGAGGAAAGAAATCAACAGAAGAACACAGGTAATTTCCAGTGTAATAAAGAGAAAACAACTAAAAAATGAGACCTCAGAGCCCAAACAATGGAAATCACCAAAGACTGGCCCCAGAATACAACAAGGATTAGGGAATGGATTGAAAGAGTGAATACAACAATGAAGTAATTTGTGACAGAGATTTTGGCCATAAAAAATTTCATCTAGGAATTAAATAATAAGATGACAAACTTGGAAAGCAGAATTAATCAAGCAGAAGAAAGAATTTCAGAACCGGAAGACTGAAACATGGAATTAACCCAATCTGCAAAAAAAAAAAAAAAAACATAGAAAGAAAACTCAGAAAGAAAGAACGAAGTCTCCAAGAGATGTGCAATTATATCAAGAGGCCAAACCTACATGTGATTGGCATCCCAGAAGATGAAAGGGAAACAAACACTTTGGAGCAAGTACTCCAGGAGGTTATCCAAGAAAACTTTCCCTATCTCACCAGAGAAGTGATCATCAAAACACAAGCAATATAGAGAACACCAACAAAACATCAAATGAGAAGACCAACCCTTAGACACATAGTAATTTGCCTATACAAAGTAGGTACAAAAAAAAAAAATCCTTAAGGCAGCAAGAGTGAAAGGTCAGACTAATTACTAGGGAAAGCCAATTAGAATAGTCACAGATCTATTGGCGGAAACACTACAAGTAGAAGGGATTGGAGTAAAATATTCAAAGTCCTCAAAGTTAAACAATTTCAAACAAAAATTTCCTACCCAGCCAAGCTCAGTTTCATCAGTCATGGATAATTACAATCTTTCCCAGACATCCAATCCCTAAGAGATTAGGCAGCTTCCAGACCAGCTCTACAGGAGACACTTAAAAAGGTGTTAAGCACAAAAGAAAGAAAAAAAAGATGAATCTCATTATGTGGATAAAAATCACATCTTAATAATAATCCTGAATGTTAATAGACTAACACACCACTAAAAAGACACAGAATGGCAAACTCGGTAAGAAACCATCACCCAATAATTTGTTTCATCCTGGAAACCACAAAGAACACACACAAACACAAAGTTAGAGGATGGAAAATAAATTTTCAAGTGAAAGGATCACAAAAGAAGGCAGGAGTTGCAATCTTAATATCAGACAAAACAACCTTTAAGCTATCAAAAATTGAAAATGATATGAAAGGACACTACATAATGAAAAAAAAGTTCAATTCATCAACAAGAAATTTCCATCTTAAACATGTATGCACCCAATACAGGAGCACCAGCGTTTATAAAGCAACTACTAAGTAAACTTAAAAAAAAGATATTGACTCAAACACTATTGTAGCTGAAGACTTAAAATATGCCACAAACAACCTAGATAGATCATAGAGGAAAAAAAAAAAATCAACAAAGAGATCCAGAACCCCAACTTGACTCTTGACCAAATGAACTTAATAGATACCTACAGAATACTCCCCCCAACAAGCACAGAATATACATTCTACTTATCAACACATGGAGTGTACTTCAAGATCAATCACATCTTTGGCTATAAATCAGGCATAAACAAATTTCATAAGATTATAATACTGCCATGCACCTTCTCAGACCACAGTGGAATAAAAATAAATATCAGCACCAAAAAATTCCCCCCAAGCCCACAAAGACATGAACACTAAACCGCATGATACTAAATGAATATGGGGTCACACAAAAATCAAAACAGAAATTAAAGGATTAAAGAATTCCTGGAAAAAAATTTAAATAGAGAAGCATTTTACCAAAGCCTCTGGGGTGCCATGAGATAGTTCTAAAAGGGGAATTTATATCTTTATGAACACACATCAAGAAAATGAAAAGATAACAAGTTAACAACTAATAAATCACCTAAGGGAGCTGGAAAGACAATACTACCAAAACCCTAGTTTTAGCAGAAGAATCCAGATCACCAAAGTAAAATCCCAAATATGGATCAAAGAAGGTAAAAATATTACAGAAAAAAATCAACAAAGCAAAAAGCTCTTTCTTTAAAAGAATAAACAAGATTGATGGATTCCTAGTCAGAATAACCAAGCAAAAGATAGAAAAGGCCCAAATAAACACAATCAGAAAAGCAAAAGTTCAAATCACACCTGACCCCCTAAAATAAAAAAAAGATTATCAGAGACTAATATGCACACCTGTATAGAAACAAATTTGATAACCAAAATGAAATGGAGGACTTTCTGACATCACACAACCTCCAGAAATTGAAACAAGGAGACACTGAGAGACTATATAGCCCAATAACAAGCCAGGATATTAACTCGGTCATAAGAAAACTACCTACAACAAAAAAGCTCTGGACCAGATTACTTTCCAGCAGAATTCTACAAAATATACAAGGAGGAGCTGATATCAATCCTTTTGAAAATATTCCAGGCAATCAAGAAAGACAAAACTCTCCCAAATCATTTTATGAAGATCACATCACACTGATACCCAAACCCGGTAAAGATCCAACAACAACAACAAAAAAAGAGAACTACAGGTCAATATCCCTAGTGAACATAGATGCAAAATTTCTCAACAAGAGTCTAGCAAATTGGGTCCAACAACACATCTCAAAATCATCCATCATGACCAAGTAGGCATCATCCCTGGGATGCAGGGCAGGTTCAACAACTGCAAGATCATAAATGTAATTAAATACATTATCAGATGTAAAAATAATCACATTATTATATCATTAGATGCAGAAAAAGCTTGTGATAAAATCTAATATCCTTTATTGGTAAAAATCCTCGAACACCTTAACACCTAGGTACAGAAGGAACATACCTCAATAGTAAGCACCATCTATGATAAAACCACAGCCAGCAGATTGCCAAATGGACAGAAACTGGAAACATTTCCCCTGAAAACTGGAACAAGACAAGGATGTCCACTCTCACCCCTCCTTTTCAACATTGTGTTGGAAAGCCTAGCCAGAAGACTTAGACAAGAGAAGGAAATCAGGGGCATCCAAATAAGAAAAGAGGAAGTTAATTTATCCCTCTTTGCTGATTATATAATTCTATACCTCAAAAATCCAAGAGAATCTGTCAAAAACCTGCTTATACTGATAAAGAACTTTGGTAGTCTCAGGGTACAAAATAAATGTGCAAAACACAGTTGAATTCTTATACACCAACAACATATAGGCAGAGAACCAAATAAAAAGCCCAATCCCTTTCACATTCCACACACACACACACACACACACACACACACACACACACACACACACACACAATTCCTCTGCATCTTCCTAACCAGAGAAATGAAAAATCTTTACACCGAAAATCATAAAACACTGCTCAAAGAAATCCAAGAAGACACAAACAAATGGAAAAATGTTCCATGCTTATGGATTGTAAGAATCAACATTGTTAAGATGTCCATTCTACCAAAGGCAATCTACAGATTCAACACAATATTCATTAAATTATCAACATCATTCTTCTCAGACCAGGAAATGACAATATAGAAATTCTTATGGAAATATAAACGACCATGAATAGTCAAAACAAAAGGAAATAAAGTGGGGAGTATCACACTTCCAGACTTTAAAGTATACTATAAAGCTACAATAATCAAACAGTCTGTTATTCGTATAAGAACAGGCATACAGGCCAATGGAACAGGATAGAGATTCTGGAAGCAAAACTTCAGTTTCTCAACCAACTCATATTTGATAAAGCCTCCATCAACAACCACTGGAGAGAGGAGAACCTATTCAGGAAATAGTTCTAGGAAAACTGACTGACCACATGCTAAGAATGAAACAACCCATATTTATCATCATACAAAAACATCAACTCTCTAGCCAGGGTGGTGGCATGCGTCTATAGTTCCACCTACTCAGAAGACTGAGGCAGGATTGCCCAAGTCCTGCAGATTGAGGATGCGATGGCCATGAGCATGCCATTGCACTCCAGCCTGGGTGACAAGAGTGATACTCAAACTAAAAAAAAAGAAAAAAATCAACTCTAAATGGATTAAAGACCTAAACATAAAACCTCAAATTATAAGAACCTTAGAAAATGTATGTGACACCCTTGTGGAAGCTGGAACTAGCAACCAGTTGCTGATCAAAACCTCAAAAGTTAATGCCATAAGAGATAAGATAGGCAAGTGGGACCTCATCAAACTGAAAAGCATCTGCAAAGGAAAATAAACCATCAAGAGAGTGGAGAGAAAGCTTACAATATGGGAAAAAAATATTTGCCAACTACGTATCTAACAAAGGTCTAACATCCAGCATCTACATGAGACTCAAAAGTACTGAATGGGGAAAAAAAAGTCATATTAAAAAGTGACAAAAAGATATGAATAGACTCTTCTCAAAAGAAGACACATGAGCTGGACTTGGTGGCTCAGCCTGTAATCCCGCGTTTTGGGGGGCTGAGGTGAGAGGATTGCCTGAGTCCGCGGGTTCGAGAACTGCCTGGGCAACTTGGCGAGACCTCACCTCTACAATAAATCAAATAATTAGCCGGGCGTGGTAGTGGGTGCCTGTAGTTCCAACTACTTGGAAGGCTGAGGCAGAAGGATCACCGGAACCCAGCAGGTCGAGGCGGCAGTGGCCAGGAGCCGCCACTGCACTCCATCTGGGTGACAGAGCAGACTCCAACTCAAAAAAAAAAAAAAAAGAAGACACATGAGCTGCCAAGAGATCCATGAAAACATTCTCAGCCTCACTAATCATCAAAGAAATGCAAATCAAAACCACACAAGATTCCATCTAATTCCAGTCAGGATGGCCGTTATCAATAACTCTAAAAAAATAAATAAATAAAACAGATGCTGGAGATTATGCAGAGAAAAAGTAATGCTTCTACACTGTTGGTGGAAGCATAAACTAGTACAACCTCTGTGGAAAACAGTGTGGCAATTTTTAAAAGATCTAAAAATTGACTTTCCATATGACCTAGTAATCCCCCTTCTGGGAATATACCTGGAGAAACTCAAATCACTTTAACATAAAAGATGCTTGCACATGCATGTTCATTACATCACTATTCACAATAGCAAAAATATGGAACCATCTGTGTTGCCATCAAAGTGAATTGGTTAAACAAATGTGATACACGTACATGATACATGATGGGCTATTTCACTACCATAAAGAAGGACAAAATTGTGGACTTTGTAGCAACTTAAATGGATTTATAGTCTATCATACTCAGTAACCTGTCACAGAAATAAAAATCTGTTCTCACTCGTAAGTGGACCCTTAGCACTTACCATAAAACTACATGAAAGAGATTGGCAGTAGCTAACTACTGCTAGGGAAGGGAGGTGGGGGTGGAGAGAGGCACATGCCATTAATAAGGGAACCTGGTCCCAAACCAGGTGAAGTAAGGACAAATGGGAGTCCCAAATCCACCTGTATGATGAACACTTATGTAACGAATTCTGAATTGTACCTCATATCTTTAAAATAAAATAAAAAAAGAAGTGACACACACAAAAAAATATCAAACCAGATTACTCATACATGTTAGAGTCAGTTCAGCACCTGTTAGAGTCCCTCATGCTGAGTAGACCAGCTCTGGCTCCTCCTTATTGGAGATTCCTATCAGCTTGGGAAGGTGGTTGCAGACGTCTTCCAGATGCCTCTGGCAAGATACTAAAAATGTCAGCATCTCAAAAGTCCTTAGTCATAGCTAAATGATCACTTCAGTTCATTATTCATCAAAATCAAAGCCATTTATCTCTGACTTTCAGAAAATAAACACGAAAGCAAAAGATTTTGGAGGGCTTTTTGAGTAGTTTTTTTAAAATGATAAATCCATCAACATCCAATGAGTAACTAATTACAATTCTTTACAAAAACTTCTAACAATAGAAAAAGAGGTAACTTTTCTCAATTTATCTTGTATTAACCAATATTATCATGATACAAATCCAGAAGAAAAACCACAATAAAGAAAAATATGGACCAATTATTCATACAAATATAGACACATAAATCATCAGAGATAGTAGCAAACTGAATTTAGAAACATGTTAAAATATTTACATACCAATATTAAGTAGTATTATTTTCATAAAATGCAATGTTGTCTTAATATCAGAAGCTCAATCAAGTTATTATACAATATTACTTCAGTATAGAGAAAAATGATTATTTCTATGGGCACAGAAAAACACTTGACCAAAACACCCATTCTTGATAAAACTCACAGCACTACAGTTAGAAAGGAATGTATGAGACCTGATGATAGTCATCTATAAAAGTCTATATCCTTAAAATAAAATGAAAAAAATAACCAAAAACAAACAAACAAAAACCTATAACTTACATTATACACAATGGTGAAAGGCTGAGGGCTTTACCTGTAAGCTTGAAAACAAGATAAGAATTTTCAGGGTTACCACTCTATTCTGCATTGTACTGAAGGTATTAGCAAGAAAATTACACTTTAAAAAAATAAGTAAAGTGCTCCACATAGAAAAATGAAAAAAAAAAAAATAAAGATGTACCAATGTTAATTTCTTATTTTTGAAAAATTTACTATAGATTTGTCAACATTAGAGAAAACCAGATGAAAGATATAGTCTTTCTCTGTGCTATCTTTACTATATTTCTATAATTCTAAAATTATTCCAAACAAAATTTTTGTTGAAATATATTTAAAATAAAAGTAGAACAAGAGAGAGTTATGTTTAGGAAGCATTTTGGCGGGGAATAGTGATACAAAAGGTGAAGATTCAAAAGTAATTAGAGATCTCACTCTCATTACCACCTTCCCCACTTCTTTCCTAACTCAGTGTTTTGAATCTTGATCTTATCTTCCTTGTCAAAACAGATAGTCAGATTTTTGAATATAGGTTAAAAATAAAAATTTAATACCATAGTTCTTTCTGAATTGTTGCTAGCTTTGCTTAGCAGATTATATGTAGTTCTAAATTCCTCTATTCGAAGATTTATTAATTTAACTGATAAAATGAAAATTGGCAAACCTTTCAATTCTGTTGGAAACAAAGTCCAATTTGTACTTTTATCTTGTTAAGCAATACACTTTGATAAATTCAGCTAGCCAAGCCATATCATCATGGCATCAGTGCTGGAGTTGGTCCAATAAATCACAACTCCATTTCTGCAGTTCTCTGACTTTGTAAATTTATTTTGTTTTCTCTTTTGGCTCTGCACCATCTCACTCTGGCTAAAAACAGTAGGTTTTGTTTGTTAGTTTGTTCCCTCAGAAAACAATTTAATATGTGTTTCACAGATGTTTTCTTACACTGGCCTGAGGAGATACAGATGTCTAACTCTGCCTATCTCCAACAGAGCAAAAATATTCTGAATATCTTTCAGGTGCTGTTTTTCTGCAAAATTCTTTGTTAACACTTCTTGAAACGTAACCACGTAGCTTTGAATGCAAAAACATTTATTATAATAGTTAAAAGGAAATTTAACAATTAGAGTTACATTTTGACAAACTTACTAATTCAGTATTAAATTGCACCGATCACATATTAAGGATGGCCAACTATTTAGTGCTATAGAATAAATTATAAACACGAAGCCAACTCTGTCTCATTCAATCTCTAGTTTAGAAAGAGATATGTGACTAGTTAAATATTTTTTAAAACAGTGTGCTTAAGAATGTTCAGGTTACTGGGTTGGCAATCGAAAAGTAAGTAGGTAGGTAGACATGGTAGAAATAGATGAATAGATAGATAATATATGTAGATAGATGTCAGATTAGATACATAGATATAGACAGACATACCTGTATAATAGGGTAAGCATCATAAATCTTATTGAGACTATATTAAGCTAGATCTTAAAGAATGTGAAGGCATTTGTCCAATACTAATTACCTTATTTCAATTTCAAGACTATTTTGAAACCTTGAGACAACTTCTGTTATTCTGTTGCTGTTTATAGCCTGCTTTTTAGACTATATAAAAAAGCATTTGAACTGTGTCCTTATGCCATGCCCATCATCTATGACAAGCTAATAACCAATTACATATATGAATATATAGTGTATATATAATATATGTATAGATAATGTAATATATATATAAGCATCCTGATATTCCTATCAACCCAAAATATAAGAAGCATTAATAATTTAACATACAAATTATCTGCATTTCATGCATTAGAAAGGTATATATGAAATTTGTAATAATGACACGTACAATATGCAAGAACTAAGAAAGTCAAATCAAATTGAGTAAAAAGAGAATCTGGGTCAAATTTGTGGGCATGTGATTTTTGGAGTCTTTCAAAGCTTGCACTTACAAGGCCTACTACTCTGTTTAATTCTCAGCTGTTATCATCTTGAAATTACTGACAATTTTATCTTTGAACTTGTCGTTTGAAAATGAAATCCAATGAGAAAATGGAGCAGGAAACAGAGCAAAGGAGATGTGTGCAACATGCTTGACTGTCCTTGACACTCCATTCACATATGCTACTTCCAATGCCCTGCAAGAATAAACACAGAATTGTGTTGCCACCATGATGTGTGGGAGCTCGGCAAGACTGAAAAGAAGAATTACATGTGCTGCGTCCACAACTGACCAAGCAGAAACACTGACAGCTTCAAGGAGTCATGCTTTACATGCATACCAGATCTTGTTTTGAACACAGAAAAAAGGCAAAGGTATTCTGAGAAGAATAATCTAAGAATATTCTTTCTTGCTCAAATTCCCTTCCTGTATTAGCTAATTTCCACTACACTGGAATTGATGACATAGAATGAATGACAAAGACAGGACAGCCCAGAGTTATATTTCCTTTTAGTCATTTCTTATCAGTAAGTCAATGGTGAAATAAGCTAATATATCAAAAAATGAAATGAAAAGTCATGTTAGCTTTGTACAATTCCACCATTCTAGTAAGAATAAAGTACATGCATATGTATGATGAGTTATTAAAAATGTGCAATTTTGAGAATTCCACAAACAAGTTAAATGCATATATATATATGCATGTTTTTGTTTTTGTTTTTTTGAAAGCAGGATTTATTGAGAAGATAGAAAAGCTCCCCACAGTGGGAGGGGACCCAAGGGTTTGCCCTAAATTCTCTTATATTTATTGAAGCTGTCTTTGTATTACACAATATAAAGATGAACACTAAAATTTAGGTTAGAATCTTAAAATTTTAATTTTCTTTACTTAGAATAATATAAAGATCAAATGAAATACACCATAGACAATTGAAAAGATAATTCAAAGAATTATGGAATATATTTTACATTTTAGTATCTTTAACAGCACTGTTTTGGGGTATTTTGCTATTATTATTCTTTGCTGTATATTACCAATTAAGCAAGGTATTTCAAAAATTTTTTTTTTATACCGGGCCTCAAATTAGGTAACTGAAACTACAGTTGAAAAAATGGTAGTTCTTATTTGCATTAACTTTGAATTGTTTCTTTTTTATTTGAAAGAGACTTTGCATATAAAGGGTAGCATGTAATAGTGGCTAAGGAAAAGACTGAAGACGAATATGCTTGAAATTAAATCATGATTCTACCACTTATAAATTGTGAGATATTGTTTAATTTGGAGAGTGTGTAACCCCCGTGAAACTTATTTTTCTTATCTGTAAAATGGGAACAATAAGATTAATTCCCTCATAGTGCCTTGTCAACTTAGATTATATACTTAAATTATATACTTAGAAGTCTGGATAATTATATAGGTGCTGAGACCATGGAGAATACTTCATAAATCTCTTGCCTTTACCATTATCATTGCTCTATGTGGACATAGAACCGTTCCCAGACATGGCTACAAAAGAGAAAGTAATGATGAATGATAATTAATTAGAATTTTCTTCCGAAGGGAGAAGGAATTTTACAGAACAGAGTGCAAAGTAAACATTTATAGGAATGAATTGATCTGAAAACTCTCTTGTCAGCTTAAATAAGAAGCTTGATTATAAGTGGATTGATCAAAGATTCACTATTTAAATCATTGTTAAATGGAAAGTAACATTTTGTCAAAAGATTTAGAATGTTTGTGGATTAAATATACAAAAATTTGAATACATTTAAAAATTACAAATTGCAAAAAAATTGAAGGCATGGGATAGGTTGTCTCAGAAGGAATTAAGTTCTCTTTCATAGAAAAGAACAAACACTAACTGAGGAAACATATTTTAGGAAGGTTATTATACAAAAGATTCAACATCAAATAGGTGGATTATATAGCATGCAGAGGCTCTTATAAAATATAAATGTGAGGTGATAAGAGAAAGATACATAAGAGTGAAATAAAATATTAAAATATGTAATTTGGTCAAGAAAATGGTCACTTGTGAATAATTATAGGTAAGTTTTACCTAATGGAGATTATAACAACAACAACAAAACATTAAGAAAGATGAAGAAAGGGAAAAAATCTAAAGCATATGCACATATATTATACCTTTAGATAGTTTGGAGGAAAAGTAGTAATTTTTAATGAAAAAATGTATAACCTGAACAAGTGAAGAGAATTATTTCATCTCATAAAACAAAATATAAAAATAACTTCTAGGATATTACTTTGAGTTTACCTTGAGTGTGGTAATATTGTGTGACAGAGAGATTTACCTTGGTTAAATTTATTCCTAAGAATTTATTTTAATTTTTGTAATTATTGTAAATGTGATTACTTATTTCTTTTTCAGGTTGTTCTTATTAGCACATAGGAATACAACTAATTTTTTGTATGTTGATTTGTAACTTGCAATTATGAAACAGCTAAACTAAAACATTAAAGAAACACTTCAAGGTATTGGTCTGGGCAAAGATCTTTTTTAATAAAACCTCAAAAGCACAGGCATTAAAAATAGAAATAGACAAATGGGATTACATCAAGCTAAAAAGGTTTTGCATATCAGCACAATTTCTCTTACCCATGCCACCTCTGGTATGTCTCCTTTTCTTTTCTTTCTTCTTTCTCTAATAAACATTTTTTCTAAAACTTAAAAAGAAAAGCTTTTGAATATCAAAGTGAAGAGACAATCTACAGAATTGGAGTAAATATTTACAAACTATCTATCTGAAAATAAATTAATAAATAAATAAGAAACACAAACAACTCAACACACAAAAATAAAGAAAAAGAAAAAAATAAAAAATACACAAAGGGTATGAATAGACATAACTCAGGAAATAAAAAATGCAAATGGCCACAGATATGTGAAAATACACTCAAAATCACTAATCATCAGGGAAAGTAAATCAAAACCACAATAAGATATCTCACAAAAGTTAAATTGGCAAATATGAAAAAGAGAAAAAAAAAACAGATGCCATTCTGACTGGAGTTAGGTAGTATCTCAGTGTGGTTTTGATTTGCATCTCCCTGAT
>NW_007252969.1:187465-201362 GCF_000164805.1 Carlito syrichta | reverse complement strand
TGCAAAATTTGAAAACACAATAGAATCATTAGTTCAGTTACTTTTAATAGAGAATCAACCATTTGCAACAGTCTTAGTAAATACTATTTACCACTCACCACATATATGCCTTGTTGCCTTCTGTATAAAATTTTTTATTTCTATTTTACATATGAATGTAAATTTCTGAAATTTTCTTGTTTAAAAGAATTCAAATGAAAATATTTTTCCCTTTGGACATTTTCTGTTTAAACTATCGAATTTCTTTAAATTCAGGTTATCTGTTTGAAGATATCTGATTCCATTACATTCTTGTAACTTTGGTTTCCTTATGGCCTTCTAGGAGATAAAAGAAAATCTTTTAAAAGCTCTAAAAATTGACCTTCCATATGACCCCGCAATCCCCCTACTGGGAATATACCCTGAAGAACACAAATCACTCTATAAAAAAGATACCTGCACAAGTATGTTTATCTCAGCATTGTTCACAATAGCAAGAACCTGGAAACAACCATGCTGCCCATCAAAAGAGGACTGGATTAAAAAAATGTGGTACATATACACGATGGAATACTACGCAGCCATAAAAAAGAACAAAATCATGAATTTCGCAGCAACCTGGATGGAACTAGAGTCTATAATACTGAATGACCTCTCACAGAAACAAAGATCCGAGTATCACATGTTCTCACTCATATAATGGACCTTGAACATCCAATGTAATACTATAAGGAAATGACTGATGGTACTGGGAAACTATGGGGGGGATGGGATTAACAGTCGCAAATATCTGTCTAGGGATGGGGAAACACCTCTTATCAACAGAGTGCCTGACTGAAACGTAATTGTGCACCTAGCCCTTAACTGTACCCCACAAAATCATAATTTAAAATATTGATTAAAAAAAAAAAACAGATGCTAGAAAAAAAATGGAGACAGGAACACTCATACACTGCTGGTGAAAATGTAAATTAGTATAGCCACTCAAGAAAACAATATTAAAGTTTCTCAAATTAGTCAGTAATAGGCAAATATTGCATGTCTTCGCTTGTATGTAGAAGAGAGAAAAATGTTGATCTCATGGAGATAGCAAAATGGTGGTTCTCAGAGACTGAGAACGATAGGGAGCAGAGGCATCAGAGAAGTTGATTAATGGGTACAAAAATGAAATTGAATTGAAGAAATAAATTCTGGTGTTCAATAGCACAGTAGGGTAACTATAGTTGACAGCAATTTACTGTATGTTTCAAAATGCCAAGAGGAAAGATTTTGGAAGGTTCTCAACACAAGCAAAAATGATAAATGCTTGAAGTGATGAGTATCCCAATTGTTTGATTTAATCACAATACACTGTATGTATCAAAATACCACATGTACCCCAGAAATATACATAATCCTTATGTACCAATACAAAAATAAGTTATGTTCATATGTGTTAAAATCATATTTATATTTGTCAAAGGAAATGATCATATCTCACTTCTTTTCCTGCAATGCCTCCTCAATAATGGGATATCTTCCAGGCATTGTTTTCTATAGTCAACTCTCCATTTGAGTAATTCAAAAGATTCACATTTTTAGGTGTATTCACACAGTATTAGAGACCATTTTCTCATAGGCCTAGTCCACATTTCCATTCTTGATTGTTAGTTAAAACAAAGAAAAGAAAAAAAGGTAATGTTTTGATCATTAGTTATTTTGTATCTAGTTCCCAACAACTTAATACCTGTGGAGAAATGCAGTGATGTGATTCAATTTCATTTCCAGAATATAGTACCCAGCATTCACGGTGCAACAGATTTTGGTCCAGACTGAACCGAAGTAATTTGCATCCCTACTTCCTGCCTGATTCCAGTTATGACTTGATATTGAAATTAACTTTACTTCTTTTCCACTACTATCAATTCAGGTATTCTCACTTAACCATTACTATATATCAAAATCTTACTTACACTTCAGTTTTTCTTGCAATGCCATCTTTAAAGTGATGCTGTTTCTTAACCACAATCATATATGATAATATCTGAAAAGACTGTATTTTCCTTTTATTTCTTGCATTATTACTGATTTGTTAATTATATTATGAACATTAATCGTAATCTATTTTAATTCACTGTAAATTCATTAATGGCAATACCCAGGAAACATTATTTGTGTATCTTTCTGGAAGTTTTATACACAGTAGGCATTCATTAAGAATACATTAAGGGAAGAGGTTGGGAAGATGGCAGCCAAGTCAGTCAGACTACATGAGTCAGTGTATGGAAAATTTTGTGTACGTGCTAGTGAGTGAATGGGTTTGCGAGTGGCTAATTGAATGAGGGCTAGAGAACAAGTGCTCAGGGCTCTCCTGGTGCAACGACTGGTGCCACAGCTGAACTTGGACCCTATTGACTCCCAGGATGCAGAAGTCAAGCACCATTTTCTATTTCTTCTTATTATTTTATTTTATTTTTCAACTTTAAATGTTTTATTTTAAAATTGTGAAGTACAATTCAGGGTTAGGTATACAAACACTCATTGTGCAGGTACTCTTCTTGTTGATGAGGTGTGCCCCCCTTCCCCAGGCAGATTCCCACTACTGCCAATCCCACATCCCCACACCCCCACATCCCCCACAGTTTCCTACTACTGTCAATTCTTTTCTTATAGTATTACAATAGTTGTTCAAGGTCCATTTATGAGTGAGAACATGTGATAATCAGTTCTTTATTTCTATGAAAGATTACTCAGTATTATAGACTCTAAGTCCTTCCAGGTTGCTGCAAAATTTATGATTCTGTTCTTTTTTATGACAGTGTAATATTTCATTGTGTATATGTACCACATTTTTTTTTTAATCCAGTCCTCTTTTGATGTGCAGCATGGTTGGTTCCATGTTTTTGCTATTGTGAACAATGCTGTGATAAACATATGTGTGCAGGTATCTTTTTTATAGAGTGAGTTGGGTTCTTCCGGGTATATTCCCAGAAGGGGGATTGTGGGGGCATATGGAAGGTCAATTTTTAGAACTTTTAGCATTTTTAGAACTTTTTTTAAAAACCAACAAACCCTCCCTGGGAAGAAAAGACTGGGAGAGACTGTCTAAGTGGGGGCTTGTGAGCAAGGGGTCAGGTCCCTGGTGCAATAGCTAGTGCTACAGCTTCTCTGCTTCATCTCTGGATCTTCCCAGGTCACAGAAACTGAGCACCATTATTTTTTTTTGAAACAGACAAAATTTTCCTGTGAAAAAGCAATGAGGAGAAACTATTGCCCCAGGTTCTCCCTCACCATTGCAGCCAGAGAGAGACTGCCAGCTCCCTGCTTTGCCTCACCACTTCAGCTCCTGGGAGGGCACTGGCAGAAGGAGATGTGGAGGGAGTCCAGAGGCAAATTCCCATGGAAGAGAACAAGAGAAGCAACACACCACCATCTTGAAGGTGGGGCAGTAAAGTGTTCTGACTTTCTCACCACAAAGAAACAGACCTGATTTCTGTGACTGGTGGTCAAGTACTTAGGGATTGATCATGACCCAGGAGGAATACCCTGAAAACACAAACTTCAGAAGGTCCTGGTAAGTGCTGAGTTCCAAGCATCTCACCCCTACCCTCATCCAGCTGCAGGGCAAAAGGTGTGGCCAGAAAAGGATGAGGAAGAACTCCAAAGATCAATGGTGAGTCTGGAGCTAACCCTAACCCCCTCCTCCCCAACAATCCTCTGAACATCAGACTGAGAGGGACAAACTTAAGCTGAGCATGGATGTCAGTTGCAATAGGAGAATTCCATTCCAGGATAGGTCTTGCTGGGACAACCCCCATGAGTACAAACAAGGGGAAGAGACAATCCCATACCTCCCCACTGGAGAAGATCTCCCTGACCATGTGAGAGTGGGAGGGAAGGACTGCAGCCCTACCCTCCTCCACTGCCGCTCCTCCTTCCCTGCTTCTGATGTGGGGGAGAGAGTGAAAGAGGTGAGGGCAGGAGAGACCTGATTAAAGGAACAATTACAGAACCTGCCACAAGTGGGCAGGTTTTTTTTTTTTAATTTTCAATTTTTTAAAATTTAAAAATTTTTTTTGACTATTTGTTAGTTCTTCTATTTTTATTTTGTTTTTTGTTTTGGTTTTTTTGAGTTGGAGTCTCACTCTGTCACCCAGACTGGAGTGCAGTGGCCGTTCCCAGCCACTGCAGCCTTGACCAGCTGGGCTCCGGTGATCCTTCCACCTCAGCCTTCCAAGTAACCGGAATTACAGGCATGCACTACCACGCCCAGCTGATTTTTTGATCTATTGTAGAGATGAGGTCTCACTGCCCAGGTGGGTCTTGAACTCATGGGCTCAGACAATCCACTCACCTCAGCCTCCCAAAGGCACGAGATTACAGGCTGAGCCACCGAACCCAGCTAGTTTGTCTATTTTTAAAAAATATTTTTCCTTTGTGCATTAATGTGTATGTGAGGATTTGATGTGCATCCCCCCCAATTTTTTTCTTTTGTTTTTCTGTTTCTTTCTTCTTTTATTTGTTGTTTTCTATTTATGTGTTTATGTGAATGATTGAGTGTTCATCTTTCAATTTTGTTGTTGTTGATGGTTTGTTTTTGACCTTTTCTTTCCGTTTTTTTTTTAATTTTCATTTTTTATAGTTTAAGGTGTGTGTCAATATATGGGTGAACATTCTACGTTAATTCCTTTTTGTTTCCTTCAGTCTTTTGTTTTTCTTCATTCACTTTGTGCTAGGCATGTGTATGTGTGTTTAGTTTTCTTTTTGTTGTTGTTGTTGTTGTTTGTTTTGTTTCATTTTGATGTTATTCAAGTTTGTTTGGGGATGTGTGCGTATGCTTGTGTGTGTGTGTTCAATATTTTTTTGCATTGGTTTCTGCTTTGCATCGTTATATAGAATGGTGGTAGGGAGTGGAACTATACCAGATTGGTATCTCAGAAGAAGAAAAGAAATGGAGAACAACCTAGAGCAAGTATTCCAGGAGGTAATCCAAGCAAACTCTTCCCATCTCACCAGAGATGTGACCAGGCAAGTATGCGAGATACAGAGATCCCCCAAAAGACATCAAATAAAATGATCAACCTCTAGACACATAGTAATTCGCCTATATAAAGTAGGCACAAAAGAAAAAAATTCTAAAGGCAGTAAGAGAGAAAGGTCAGACTACCTACTGGGTGAAACCAATTTGAATAGCAGCAGACCTATCAGCAGAAACACTACAAGCAAAAAGGAACTGGAACTCTATATTCAAAATCCTCAAAGATAAACAAGTACAACCAAGAATTTCCTATCCAGCCAAGCTCAGCTTCATCAGTGATGGAGAATTAAAATCCTTTCCAGACATCCAATCCCTAAGAAATTATTTAGCTTCCAGACCAACTCTACAGGAGATACTTAAAAAGGTATTAAGTACAGAAGAAATAAAAAAAAGAATGACTACACACTTCCCAAGAGAACAGCAGAGCACAGAATCAACAGAGAATACAGCTCAACACGAAACTTGAAAACACACACATATATTAACTTCAAAGCCAAAAGAAAACAAGCAAAGAAAGAAAAAACTTTATAAGAACCTAATAAAAATGATAAACAATCACATTTCAGTAATCAGTTTGAATGTGAATGGACTAAATGCAACATTAAAAAGTCACAGAATGGCATACTGGATACGAAACCATTACCTAATTATTTGCTGCATCCAAGAGATTCATCTCAATACAAGGAATGCACACAGACTCAAAGTTAAAGAATGGAAAATGAGTTTCCAGGCAAATGGATCACAAAAGAAGGCTGGAGTTGCTATCTTGATATCAGACAAAACAATATTTAAGATATCAAAAATTTTAAAAGATGCAAAAGGAAACTATATTATGATAAAAATTTCAATCCATCAACATGAAGTATTCATCCTAAGCATATATGTACCCAACTCAGGAGCACCAGCATTTTTAAAGCAACTACTAGGTAAGCCAAAAAAAAGATATTAACTCTAGCACTATTTTAGCAGGCAGCTTAAATATTCCTCTAACAGCCCTAAATAGATCATCAGGGCAAAAAATCAACAAGGAGATCCAGAACCTAAGCTTGACACTTAACCAAATGGACGTAATCAATACCTACAGATTATTCCACCCAACAACCACAGAATGCATTCTACTCATCACCATATGGAATGTACTCCAAGATCAATCACATCCTTGTCCATAAATCAAGCTTATTATTTAAACAAATTCCACAAGGTTTAAATCTTGTCATGTACATTCTCAGACCACAGTGGAATAAAAATAAATATCAACACCAACAACATTTCCTGAAAGCCCACAAAGACATGCACACTAAACAGCATGACAATGAACAACCACTGGGTCAACATTGAAATCAAAGCAGAAATTAAAAGATTCCTGGAAACAAATGAAATTGAAGAAACATTTTTCCAAAACTTATGGGATGCCATGAAAACAGTTCTAAGAGGGGAATTCATATCTCTATGAGAGCACAAGTGGAGAGCCTAACAAATCACTTATGGGAGCTGGAAAGAGAATACCACCAGAACGCCAACTTTAGCAGAAGAATCCAAATGACAAGAATAAGAGCCCAAATAAGGGACAGAGAAGACAAAAATATCATAAAAAAATCAACAAAACAAAAAATTGGTTCTTTGAAATAATTAACAAGATTGATGGACCCCCTAGTCAGAATGACCAAGAAAGAGAGAAAAAACTCAAATAAATACAATAAGAAATACAGAAGATCAAGCCACAACTGATCCCAAAGAAATACAACAGATGATCAGATTACTATGTACACCTATATGGAAAAAAACTTGGCATCCAAAATGAAATGGAGGATTTTCTGATATCACACAACCTCCTCGGGTTGAAACATGAAGACATTAAGACTGAAGACCAATAACAACCCAGAAAATTGACTCTGTCATACAAAAACTACCTATAAAAAGAAAATTCCTGGACTGGATGAATTTCCAGCAAAATTCTACGAAACATATAAGGAGAAGTTGATACTAATCCTACTTAAAGTTTTCCAGGCATTTGAGAAAGATGGAATTCTCCCCAAATCTTTTATGAAGCTAACATCACACTGATACCCAAACTGGGTAAAGATCCAACATAAAAAGAGAACTACAGGCCAATATTCCTTACTAACATAGATGCAAAAATCCTCAACAAGATTCTAGCAAATTGGATACAAATACATATGTCAAAAATAATTCACCATGACCAAGTAAGTTTCATCTCCAGGATGCAGGGCAGGTTCAACATTTGCAAGACCATAAATGTAATTAAATGCATCAACAGATATATAAAAAAAAGAACCACATGATTAAATCATTAGTTGCAGAAAAAGCTTTTGATAAAATGCCATCTATGATAAACCCACAGCTAACATATTGCTAAATGGAATATGGATATATTTCCCCTGAAAACTGGAACAAGACAAGGCTACCCACTCTCACTTCTCTTGTTCAACATTGTGTTGGAAGTCTTAGCATGGGCAATTAGGCCACAAAAGGAAATCAGGGGTATCCAAGTAGGAAAAGAGGAAGTCAAGTTATCCCTCTTTGCTGATATGATCCTATACCTTGAAAATCCAAGAGAGTCTGTCAAAAACCTGCTTGCAATGATAAAGAACTTTGGCAAAGTCTCGGGATACAAAATAAATGTGCAAAAGACAGTTGCATTCCTATACACCAACATCAAGCAGGCAGAGACCCAAATTAAAACACAATCCCATTCACAATATCCACAAAAAATTAAATACCTTGACATCTTCCTAACCAGAGAAGTGAAAGATCTTTATAATGAGAACTACAAACATTGCTCAAAGAATTTCAAGACGACACAAACAAATGGAAAAATATTCCATGCTCATGGATAGAAAGATCAACATTGTAAAATAGGCAATTTGCAGATTCAATGCAATACCCATTAAGTTACCAACATCATTCTTGTCAGACTTAGAAATAACAATACAGAAATTCATATGGAAACATAAACAGCCACGAATAGCCAAAACAATCCTTAGCAAAAGACACAAAGCAGGAGGTATCACACTTCAAGACTTCAAACTTCTTTATAAGGCTACAATAATCAAAACAGCCTGGTTTTGGTACAAGCACAGGCACATAGACCAATGGAATAGGATAGAGATTCCAAAAGCAAAGCCTCAATTTCTCAACCAACTCATCTTTGACAAAGCCTCCAACAGCCACCACTGGCAAGAGAAGAACCTATTCATTAAATGGTGCTGGGGAAACTGGTTGATCACATGCAGAAGATTGAAACCGGACACCTACCTATCACCATACAAAAAATTAACTCTAAATGGATCAAAGACCTAAATGTAAAACCTCAAACTATAAGAATCTCAGAAAACACAGAAGACATCCTTATGGAAATTGGAACTGGAAACCAATTCCTATTCAGAACCCTAAATGCCCATAACTTAAGAAATGAGATAGAAATAAGATAGATAAGTGGGACCTCATCAAACTAACGGGCTTCTGCAAAGTCAAAGAAACCATCAAGAGAGCAGGGAGACAGTCCACAGAATTGGAAAAAATGTTTGCCAACTGTATATCAGACAAAGGTTTAACATCTAGGAACATCTAGGAACTACAAACAACTCAAACGTGCTGAAAGGCAAAAAACAAGCAGCGCCATTAAAAAGTGGGCAAAAGACATGAATAGACACTTCTCAAAAGAAGATATGTGGGCAGCCAACAGACACATGAAAAAGTGCTCAACCTCACTCATCATTAGAGAAGTGCAAATCTAAACCGCCCTGAGATATCAGCTAACCCCAGTAGAATATCCATTATTAATAAAACATACAAGAGACACTGACAAGGATGCTGAGAAAAAGGAACACTTCTACACTGCGGGTGGAAGACAGTGTGGCGGTTTCTGAAAGAACTAGAAATTGACCTTCCATATGACTCGGCAATTCCCCTATTGGGAATATACCTGGAGGAATTAAAATCATTCTACAAAAAAGATACCTGCACATGTATGTTTGTTATAGCTCTATTCACAATAGCAAAAACATGAAATCTACCATGTTTCCCATTGAAGTTGGACTGGATAAAAAAAATGTGGTGCATATATACAATTGAATATTATTCAGCCTTAGAGAAGAACAAACATATGGACTTTGCAGTATTCACAATGCTGTTCCTAAATTCTCCTAAAACTTAGAAGAATTTATTGATCTCATAAAATTTAACTCAAATAAAGATGTTCTCAAAAAAGCTTATGAAAGCTATACCTATTTTCTACTTAGCAAATAAACATTGAAATGTCATTTTAAATACCTCAAATTGTCTTAATTATTAAATCACATAAGAAAGCATGAGAAATCCTCAAGAGAAATATGTGGAACAAACTTGTAAATGCATCTTCCCTCTCAATGTAAACATATTGTGGTTTCATTTTTTTATTGTAAACTCGCAGCAGGGTAGGCAGCCTTATGCAATCAGCACCATAAGTTCATGCGTGGATCAAAAAATGTTTTCATTTTTCTTCAGAGCTGTGAGTGTTTTTCCCAATAGTCACAAAAATAGATATTTTAAACACAAAGACAACATAGATTTGACAAAGAAAACTTGGGAAAGGACAATAATTTTCCCCCTGACTCAGTTTCAATCACAAAAGAAAGTGAAAAAGTTTATAAATAAAGGGGAAACAGACTGATGCCAAGAGGTGCTAAGTTTGATCACATAATAGGTACTATATCTGAGCATTGAAATCCAGCAGATACACATTTCAAAATTTCCACTTTTTCCCCATGACTAGGCAATTTATTATTTTTTTCATATGACTAAGTACCCAGAATAGCACCACCCTACATTCATAAGTTAATATATTGCATATTCAAAAATGCATTATAATAAAAAATCTTAATGTTATTTGCCAGATATGCTTTGCAAAATAAATGGAGACATTGGTAACAAGGAAGATAAACATACATTGTGTGAATATTTATATTTTTAGTTTTTCCAATATTAAAATTTTACTGCAGTAATTTAAAAGTTGTTTATGGTTCATGAATTTTCAAAATAACTTTCAGATTAATAGTACCGTATATAAGTAACAATAATGTAAATCCTAGTAAAATACCTGAAAATTAGAAACAGAAGTATTTTTCCTGAAAAATTAGGTAAGATGCTTTGATAGTTTCACAATCATTCACTGAGGATCTTTCTGCTGAAGGTCTGCTATAATATCCTTCTTCATGTGTCCAATTTCTCAACTTTCAGCAGATATACTTGTCCAAAGACCCACCTAGATACTTTTTCCACTCTTACTTTCAAACCCCTTGCTAAGTCAGAAAACATGTTTGGGAACCTCTATTTTCCTCTTTCACCAGTCTATTTTAAAAAAAGTTTTAATCAAATTTCAGAATTTCATATTGATCTGGACATTTACCACCAGCTACCTCTAAACCAACCTTGCCTGCAGGAAGATTTCATAGTGGTTCTCCTGACACTTCATACTAAAAGTGTGCTTTTTATACTCCTTTCAAAAATGTACTTTGTTGTTGCATTAATCAGAATTTTCCAGAAAGACATAGCCAATTAATAGAGATATGAGAAGGAATTTACTAGGGAAATTGGCTCATGTGATTGTGGTGACTAAGAAGCATCACAACAGGCCATCTCTAAGCTGGGGACCATGGGATGCCAGTAGCATGTCTCCATCCAAGTTCAAAAGCTGCAGAACCAGAGAAGCTGAAAGTATAATTATTAGTCTGAAGCTAAAGGCCTGAGAATATGCAATACTGCTGATATAAGTGCTGGAGTCTGAGGTCAGAGAATGAGGAGTCTCAATGTTAAAAGGCAGAAGCCAGCTCCAAGATGGGAGGGGGGGTGAGAGAGAGAGGAGAGAAGAGAGAAGAAAGAGAGAGAGAAAGAGAGAGAGAGAATTTTTTTCTCTCTTTTTTGTTCTACTTGGCCCTCAGGAAATTGCATGCTGCCCATCTACACTGAGGGTATATCTTCCTCACTCAGTCTACCAACTCATATGCCAATCTCTTCCAGAAACACCCTCACAGACACACCTACAAGTAAAGCTTTACCAGTTCTTTAGGTATTTCTTAATTCAATCAATCTGACACCTAAAATTAACCATCACAGATATAAATCTTATTTTTATTTTACTTTTATGCACCACATTTTATTCTGCTCTTTCAACACCTTTACTTTCAACATCTTTTGTGTTCTCTTCCTTAGATTTATTGAGTTGCTATAAGCTAGGGACCTTGCATATCACTCAAAAAAGATTGTACTGTGGTCTAAATGATTGTGTCCTTCTCAAATTCATGTGCTAACTTCCAATGTGATAGTGTTAAGAAGTAGCAAATTTGGGAGGCCATTACCTCAGGGAGTGAAGGTCAAATGAATGAGATTAGTGCCCATTTAGAAGAGTCCCTGAGGGAGCTACGTTGATTCCACCATGTGAGGACACAGCAAGAAGGTGCTGTCACTGAGGAAAACTGCCTGCAACAGATATTAAATTTGTCAGAGTCTTGATCTTGGATATCTCAGTTGTCAGAACTCTAAGAAATAAATGTTCACTACTTATAAGCCACCCAGTCTACAATATTTTTGTAATAGTAGTTTGAACTGACTAAAATAAGGTCCATTTTACCCTACTCTTCAAGAGGATGCTCATGAAATGCCTTTGATGTAGAAGAAAATGTATCAAAACACTTTATAAGTGGAGATTGTTATTTAATCTCCAGGGAAACAACAGTCATAGTGAAAAATGTTTCATAAGATGTTTGATACATTTAAAAAACATAATAAACTGGTTGCTAAAAGTAAGAAAAAATTTATTTCCCCCAAATTTATGCTTTCAGAGGCTTAGATGTTATATTTCCTATTTTTGATGGGTTGCTTTTAAAATACAGTATAACAGTTGCTGTCACTTATTATTGGTTAAAACGTTGAATTTAAAGATTTCGTCCCATAATTCCATATGGAATAGTTATCTTTTTAAATTGAGACTTGAGGCATTTTACTCATTTTCTGTTTGTTTTCCCTCTATTGGTAGCAAATAAGAACTGGTTGCTACAGCAACAGATTTCTTCTCCAAGTACATTTGGACTTTCATCAGATGTTCACTCTGACAGTGAGTTCTGCCTTCTGAATGTCTGACTTTTACAACCATAACTAATTACAAAACCTGTAACAATTCCATTCTACTGCCCTAAAGGTTAATACAAAACTTGTAGTATTGAAAAAAATGTAGATTGTGAAAACAATTCTTTAGAAGAACAGAGAAAAACAAAGTAATTACATTTTAAAATCTACAGTAAAAAGTATTAAACTTTAAATCATCTGTAGCATTAGGTTTGTAAAATGCCTTTGGGGTGTGAGGAAAAATGTGAGTTTTCTCTTTCTGCATGTTATTTAATCACTCTTCAACCATGATTCTTCAAAATATTCAGAACTAAAATATTATATTGGTATTCAATCACTTGCCCTTTCAACTAGAGAAGTTAACTCTTGAATCGGAAGAGAAAATTATGCTTACAATATTTAAATTTTGTACTATATCAATTAAATTTTTATCTCTCTTGGTGAATATTAACTTTCTATATACAATGTATACACTGTTTTTAAAGCTATAGATTATATTTATTATATTAAAAATAAACTTGAATATTAAAATATTTGCTTTGTCAATTTCAGGTAATTAATTTTGAAAGAATCATCAAAATTCAAATGAAAAAATGAGCAACCTAAGAAACAAAATCAGGCAATCAAAATAAATAAACACAAATTTATTTCTAAACATTTCAGGAACACAAATGGCTACATAAAATCCAGTGAACATTTTTAACCTCACACATCTAGTTGTTCATCTGTTTATCAAGTTGTTGTATGTCAAACAATTACTTGTTAGTTGTATTTTTATTTTAATTAATCTCCTACATGTAGGGCATTTAGGGTACGCTTTTTGTTTAAATGGGTACCATAGGGAAAAGCAAAGAGTGATGGAACTCTTGATTGACAATCATTTTACTTTATTCAGCTTTGTTTCATTTATAACTTTTATTGAAGAGAAAGTTTCATTTTTTAGTTATAATCAAAATTAAGGAGAATATTGGAAAATCAGTAATAGAGACCTCTATTACACACACACACCTGTGCGCACACACACACAGACACACACATAATCCCACATAAACACCTTTGTAACTTAACTACATGGCATCAAAGAGAACAAAAACAGAACTTGGATAGGACAATTGCAATGAGAACTGAAATGTAAGCTTTCATTGAGTGGATTGATCAATTTTGTTACTGATGAAAGAGTTTAAGAAATAAAATCGAAAGTTACAGTAAACTAAAACTTTCTACATCTTTTTGTAATTATCTTATTTGAAAGTGATATATTAATAGTTACAAGCTGAAAATGTGTTTACATGTCGTAATCATATAAATTAAGCTAAGCAAGAGACAATGAAAGACATGAAGCAAATAATAATATAATAAAACTTTAAAAGTGTAGCTGGGCTCGGTGGCTCAATCTGTAATCCTGTGCTTTGGGAGGCTGAGGTGAGTGGATTGCCTGAGCCCGTGGGTTCGAGACCCACCTGGGCAACTTGGCGAGACCTCATCTCTACAATAAATCAAAAAATTAGCCGGGCATGGTAGCGCGTGCCTGCAGTTCCAGCTACTTTAAAGGCTGAGGCAGAAGGATCGCCGGAGCCCAGCAGGTAGAGGCTACGGTGGCCGGGAGCGTGGCACTGCACTCCAGTCTGGATGACAGAGTGAGACTCCAACTAAAAAAAAAAAAAAATTAAGTGATACAAAAATAAATGAACTAAGTGTTACACTTACAGAGAAAAAGCAGTTTTGAAAGAAAAAAAATTTCTGGGAATAGCAACTCAAACTATGAAGATTTAAAATAAA
>NW_007252969.1:168552-186910 GCF_000164805.1 Carlito syrichta | reverse complement strand
CTCACTCTGTCGCCCAGACTGGAGTGCAGTGGCCGCTCCCGGCCACCGCAGCCTCGACCTGCTGGACTCCGGCGATCCTTCCGCCTCAGCCTTCCGAGTAGCCGGAATTACAGGTCCGCGCTACCACGCCCGGCTAATTTTTTGTTGTTGTTGTTTATTGTAGAGATGAGGTCTCGCCTGCCCAGGTGGGTCTCGAACCCGCGGGCTCAGGCAATCCACTCACCTCAGCCTCCCAAAGGCGCGGGATTATAGTCTGAGCCACCGATTTTTCTATGTGTTTGTGTCTTTGATTTCTTTGAGCAGTGTTTTTCATTGTAAAGGTCTTTCACTTCTCTGGTTAGGAAGATGCTAAGGTATTTCATTTTGTGTGTGTGTGTGACTATTTGTCCATAAAACATAAAACTATAAGAATCTTAGAAAACACAGGAGACACCCTTACCAAAATTTGAATAGGCAACCATTTCTTGATCAAAACCCCAAAAAGCCATGCCATAAGAAATAAAATAGACAAGTGGGACCTCATCAAAATGAAAAGTTTCTGCAAAGCAAAGGAAACAATTAAGAGAGTGGGGAGACAGCCCACAGAATGAGCAAAAGTATTTGCCAAATGTATATCTGACAAAGGCCTAACATCCTAACAGGATCTACAAGGAACTCAAACATGCCAAAAGGGAGAAAGAAAAAAACAGCCCCATTAAAAAGTGGGCAAAAGACAAGAACAGATACTTAACAAAAGAAGACATACAAACAGTCAACAGACATATGAAAAAATGCTCAGTCTTACTAATCATCAGATAAATGCAAATCAATACCACATTGATATACCACCTAATTCCAGTTAGAATGACCATCATTAATAAAGCAAAACAAAATGAAAAACAAACAAAACAGTTACTGGAGAGGATGCGGAGAAGAAGGAAAAGGAGCACTCCTACAATCTTGGCAGGAGTGCAAACTAGTTCAATCTCTGTGGGAAACAATGTGGTAATTTCTAAAAGAACTAGAAATTGACCCCAGCAATCTCTCATCTGGGAATAAACCCGTAGGAACTAAAACAATTCTACAATAAGATATCTGCACACACATGTTTATTGCAGCACTATTCACAATAAAACAAATATAGAGCCAATCATGCTGCCCATCAAAAGTGCACTGGATTAAAAAAAAGTGGTACATTTACATGATGGAATATTATGAAGTCATAAAGAAGGACAAAATTATAGATTTCACAGTACTTGGATGGATTTAGAATCTATCACACTCAGTGATATGTCACCGAAACAAAGACCCGAGTACTATATGTTCTCACTCATAAGTGGACCCTGATTGTCTAGCAGAATACTACAGGAAAGAGATTGACAGTAGTGGGACACTGAAAATGGAGGGAGGGACAGGGAGAGCATATAACATTAGTAAGAGTAGCTGATTCTAATCCAGGTGAAATGAGTTCCAATGGGAGGCCCAATCTTCACCTGTACAGGAACCACTTATGTACCCAATCTTGACTTCTACCTCATATCTTAAAAATAAAAAATAAATAAGAACATTTGATTTGTTTTCTCATATGTAACATTATTTTATATTATTTATATGACAAAATATGTAGTTTCAACAGTCAGAAAATTAATAAATTACAAATAAGAGTCTAATGAAGTGCTGAAAATAGAGGAGGATATAGATATATTATACTTTATAAAATTTGGACATGTAAATCAGTAGAAAAATATTTTTAAATGGTGTTAAGAAAATAGGTTTTCAGTAGGAAATAACTGTATTAAATGAGTATCTTCTACTATTGATTTAAAAACATCAAGATTACTGTAAAAAATTGAGTATATTACATGACATTATAAAGAACTACACTAAAACAATATATTTCATATATATTAAAATATTTTATGTTTAGCTGTAGAAAGCCTTTTCATAACTGTGGCATATAAATGTTTATGATGTTCATACATATTATCTCATAAACATTGCACTTAAACACAATACAAAATCTAAAATTAGCAAAAGTTATATGAAAAGACATTTTGCAAATAGTGACAAAATATAATTATTATTTTGAGGAAGTGGGATTCAGTGGAAGAGCAATCTGGGCAAGTTTAAAAATATGCAAAAGTGTTAAAAATAAAAAGAAATTATATTTTTTAATTATTATAAAAATGCAAAGATAATACTATCTTATCTGATTAAATGAGGAAACGCTAAAATAAGTACACAACTTTGTGTTTAAATAATGTCAGAATATAAGAATATACAATTTTTCTAAAATAATTTTGACAAAATCACAATATTTAATTTAGCAAATGTTTAAATTCTTGCAATTTATCATGTGAATTAACAAGAATTTATACACATACACTTCCATTTTATTGAAATTTTCATATACTATTATAGTCATATGTTTCAGAATACAACCTTTATGAAGTGATGCAGAATGATGGATTTCCTTTATCTGGTTCTCGTTATGCAATTTTGTGTTTCATTAAAAAATGTTATTTTTTAAACATATCTTTTTACTACATATAATATATATAATTTATATAAAAACATAAAGACTATAAAATATGTATCATATACAGTGTATATATGTGTGTGTGTATATATATATGTATATACATATATATTTTAGGTTACACAAGCAGACACAGGTAGTATATACCTGCACTATAAAACCAATTTGTATATAAGATGTTTGCAGATAAGTGATGTCCAATCAGATAAGTTAAGATTTTCATTTTGAGAAAATGGGATTCAGGTGGAGAGCAACCTGGGCAAGGAAATAGCAGATGATAGAATTTCAGAAAATATAAAGACTGAAAGTGAGGCATAGTGGAAAATTCCTTTTCTATCAAATATATGCAAATAAATTGGTCAAATTGGTCAATGTTCAATCAGTCTTCCTTTTTTATTTAATATAGTTAAGTAATTACAAGTCTTATTTTATGCTTTTGGAACTTATCCTGGTGTCAGATGAGAGGATCCAAAAATATGTATCATTTGTTGATTAGTTCCTTTCTAATTTGAAACCCCTTTGCTTCCCTTCTAATTTTTGTTATATACAGCATTTGTATATTTTTAGGGTATATAACAATGACCACTGTCATCTTTTTTGAATCCCACTATTTTCTACAGCTAAAAGCATTTAATATTTACTACCTGACATTTTGGTTAATATTTCCAACCATCTCTTCCTTGACTAAAGTCTGTCCTTCAGTCTATCTCTTACATGCTCAAAAATTTTGATCTCCTTCATTTATGCAACTAACTTATAAAATTACTATGGCCTCAAATAACTTCAGAGACATACTTTATACTAGAAGTGACTTCTGCAGAAGCCTGATGAAGATGCCACGGACTATATACATAGTTATATATGAGAAATTCATGATAGAAAAATAAGGCTCAAATAAAATAGAACAGAGCATACATTCAAAAATAAAATGATTGAAAGCATTTTTAAAATAAGTTACTCAAATATTTTATGAACTCTCCTACATTTTCCAATATTAATTGAAATTAGGTGGACACTGTGACTGGCTCTAGTTAAGAGTCCAAGAGGAACCACAAAATGTGTCACTTCTAGGTAAAGGCATTTAGGATCTAAGGTGCTTCGTTTATTTTTTGCTCTGGCAATCTTGATGGTCAGATGGCATAGATTGTTTTGTTTCAAATAAAGGTAAAAAGATGATCAATATTAGAAAAAACCACTTTTTGTATAACTTGGAGATATTGATGTTTGTCTGTTGCAAAGAATAGAGTAAATTACTATTGTAACACCTAGTACTTCAGGAATTATTGAGCAATGTCATGGGATCTTTTCCACTTTTATTTCATAGCTATAATTTGTCTATGTTCAATTTTTATTTTTATTTTCATTGACTCACATTTTAAATTTCCATGTTCTTTCCCCCTTACTAAATTGCCAATAATGTCTGCATATCCTTATTCACTTTCTCATTTTATCCTCATTTTTAAGATTAAAAATGAGTTGTTACTCAAGTGTTGTTACTCAATATTTATATTTGGTGAAACTTGAATAGATATTATATCAAGCACTCCATAAAATTACTTTTCTATTAACTAATTTGATTGTATTAATATCATTCATTTGTATGTTTTTCACAATTCTTCTCACCATTTTATGAGTTATTTTAAATCATCTTCACTCAGGGTCAAGAATCTATCAGCTGATTTAACATACTTTTTAGTAAAATTATTGCTTTAAATATTTTTACTTTTTAAGTATAACAAACAACATAATAATATATTTATTGAAAGTTAAGGTTTTCATAAAGTTGATAAATAATTATTATTTATTAACTTAGTATACGTTGTTACTGTATTTTTCAATAATGCTATGAAGTCATAAAATATTTCTATATAATAATACTAAGAAAAAAGCTAAAGTCTATGGAGTTTACCATGTAACCAACAACATTACTAGACATATTGCTCTAAGAGTAATATATATATATTTTTGGAGCTGGAGTCTCACTGTGTCACCCAGGATGGAGTGCAGTGGTATGCTTATAGCCACTGCAGCCTTGACCTGCTGGGCTCAGGCAATCCTTCCTCCGCACCCTTCCAAGTAGCTGGAGCTACAGATATGCCACCATGCCCAGCTATCTAAGAGTAATATTGTAATAAACATATAAGATCTAGTATGGCTGTGAGTAAAGACAGTCTTTTTTTTTTAATTGTTATGACTTTTTTTTTTCTTTCATGGTTGCGTTTTCTTAGCCTTCCTATATAACTTGAATACTATTGGGAACAATTCCTATTCTTCCTTTGTTTCAAATAAAGAGGGAGGTAGAGTATTCAATATATCAACATTATATTTGATACTAGCAGTTGGATTATATAGAGATTTTTTATTGTAGGGAAAAAGTAATCTCTTTGTAGTGCTTTGAAGAATTCTATCATTAGTAAATATTATATTTTGCCAAACGCTCTCATGTGTGAAAGGACTCATAATGTTTTCTCCTTTATATTCTTAATGTGGTAAATTTCATTGTTTAATTTTGACTGTTGAATCAGATCTACATTACTGGAACAAACTCTAGTTGTTCATGATGGCTTGTCATCTTTATATATCGCTAGATTTAATTTGATATGCTTTTTTTTGTTTGTTTTTTTGAGTTGGAGTCTCACTCTGTCGCCCAGACTGGAGTGCAGTGGCCGCTCCCGGCCACTGCAGCCTCGACCTGCTGGGCTCCGGCGATCCTTCCGCCTCAGCCTTCCAAGTAGCTGGAACTACAGGTGCGCGCTACCACGACCAGTTGATTTTTTGATTTATTGTAGAAATGAGATCTCGCCAAGTTGCCCAGGCAGGTCTCCAGCCCGCGGACTCAGGCAATCCACTCACCTCAGCCTCCCAAGGTGCGAGATTACAGGCTGAGCCACCGAGCCTGGCTGATATACTACTTGTATTTTTCTATGTTCATTGGTCTCTCTCTCTTTCTCTCTCCTTCAGTCCTTCTGTGTGTGTGTGTGTGTGTGTGTGTGTGTGTGTGTGTGTGTGTGTGTGTGTGTCTGTGTGTGTGTCTGTGTGTGTGAGAGTACACGTATGTGCTTGCATGTCTTTTTTTATTTGAAATATCTTTTTTTAGCAGTTAGTGTATCATATATGCATATCATATATTTGTAGCAGTGTATCATATATGCATATCATATATTTGTACACTAAAATTTGGGGGGAAGTGTATTAGTTTCTTATAACTATAATAACATTACCACAAACTGGAGGACAAAAGTCTGAAATAAAGACATGGCAAGATTGCTTTGGTTTTGGAGACTAGGGCGAATCTGTTCCGTGCTTCTCTCAGTTTCTGGTGCTTGCCAGATATTCTTGGCATTCCTTGGGTTGTGGTAGCACACTCTAATCTCTGTCTCAATCTTCTCATGGTTTTTTCCTTGAGTGTCAATTTTATCTTCTTAAAAGAACACCAGTCATTTGATTAGGATCCACAATAATTTAGTAACACTTTATTTTAATTGAATCAGCAATTATTTGTTTAAATTTTTCATCTGCAAAAATATTACTTCCAAATAACATTATATTCTGAGAATTCATATTGAATTTGGGTGGAGCACTATTCAATCAAGTACAGAAAGTATTCATTCCCTCTTCCTTTTTTTCAGAATAAGTTTACGTTAGAGTATAATTATGCCTATCCGAAATATTTTATGTATTTACCAGTGAAGTTATCTAATCCTGTGTTTTTCTTTGTACTTTGTTAAAAAGTTATTGGCTAAAGTTGTTTTAATTTTCAATTATTTTCTTGTATGTAATTTAGTAAGTTGCATTTCTCAATATGAATTAGCATTTCCTTGTCAATAATCAAGTCCCTTCAGAATTCTTTGTTATATTGACTTAGATTTTTACTCACATAAATTGGCAAATTCTTTAGTGTCTAAGTTTTTATTTCCAAGATTAACATGGTAATTAGAACTTGCTTGGCATTATAAGATCTGACTTTATGTGCAGATACAGAAACGTTGAGAGGTGGAGATAAAACATGAGAATTTCTTGCTTTTTCAAATATGTCTTTAGAAAAGTGAGAGGTGCTAGAGAATCATAATAATTGAAGTTACAATATTACCTGACAAAATGACATGGTCCTGGGAAGGCAGAGAAGTTCTTTTGGGTAAGAAAGGAAACTCAAGTTCTCCAAAAATTTTCATATAAATAATTGCAGTGTCAAACTGTTTTTTTATTGTTAACTTGATACTGTCATTTTCATTTTTAAAAAAAATACAACTGAGCACAGTGGCACAGTCCTGTAGTCCTAGCTAACCTACTAGGTGGCTAAGGCAGGAGGATTGCTTAAGCCCAGAGGTTCCAATATAACCTGGGCAACATAGTAAGATAGCTTAAAAAAAAAAAAAAAAAAAGAAAGAAAGTAAATAAATACATAGAACGCAATTTCAACTAGCTGCATTTTCTAGACATGAGAATTATACTTAGATTTTCTTGCTTTTTTTGAATTTTTTAAATTTTAATTTTAAAGATGTGGGGTACAATTCAGTGTTAAATATGTAAGTGTTCACCGTACAGGTGAAGTTTGGGATTCCCTTAGGTCCAATTTGCCTAGTTTGGTACCCAGTACCCTTATTGATGTTATGTGACTCCTCCCCCCCATAATCTGATACTGTCATTCTCTTTCATGCAGTATTATGATACATATTCAGGGTCCACTTATGAGTGAGAATGTCTGGTAGTCAATTATTTATTTCTGTGATAGATCACTGAGTATGATAGACTCTAAATTCATCCAAGTTGCTGTGAAGTTCATAACTGTGTCCTTCTTTATGACTGTGTAATATTCCATCATGTATTTGTACCACATTTTTTTCCAGTCCACTTTTGATGGGCAGCACAGTTGGTTCCATGGTTTTGCTATTATGAATAGTGCTGCAATAAGCATGCATGTGCAAATATCTTTTTTTGTAGGATGATTTGAGTTCCTCTGGGTATATTCCCAACAGGGGATGACTGGGTTGTATGGAAGGTTGACTTTTAGATCATTAAAAATCACCATATTGTTTTCACAGAGGTTGAACTAGTTTACACTCATACCAACAGTGTAGAAGCATTTCCTTTCCTCTGCATCCTCTCCAGCGTCTGTTGTTTTTTGAGTTATTAACAATGGCCATCCTGACTGAAGTCAGGCAACGTGGTTTTGATTTGCATTTCTTAGATGATTAGTGAGATTGAGCATTTTTCTTGACTGTTGGCTGTGCAAGTGTCTTCTTTTGAGAAGTGTCTATTCATATCTGTTGCCCACTTTCTAATAGGGCTGTATGTATTTTTCCTTTCAGCATGTTTGTGTTCCTTATAGATCCTGGATGTTAGGCCTTTGTCAGATATGCAGTTGCCAAATATTTTTTTCCAATTCTGTGGACTGTTTCCACACTCTTATAATGGTTTCTTTTGCCTTGCAGAAGCTTTTCAGTTAGATGAACTCCCACTTGCCAATCTTATCTCTTATGGCATGAACTATTGGGTTTTTGATCATGAAATAATTGCCTATACAATTTCTACAGGGGTTCTCCTGCGTTTTCTAAGATTCTTATCATTGAAGGTTTTATGTTGAGATCTTTGATTCTTTTGGAGTTGATTTTTATGTATGGTGATAGGTAGACTTCCTGTTTCATTCTTATGTATGTGGTCAGTAAGCTTTCCCAACACAATTTAATGAATAGATTCTCCTCTCCCCAGTGGTTGTTGGTGGAGGCTTTGTCAAATATGAATTGGTTGAGAAATTTAGATTTTGCTTCTGGAATCTTTATCCTGTTCCATTGCTCTGTTTGCCTGTTCTTGTACGAGTACTAGACTGTTTTGATTAATGTAGCTTTATAATAAAGATTAAAGACCGGAAGAGTGTTACCTCCTGCTTTGTTTCTTTTGCTGAGAATTGTATTGGCTATTCATGATCATTTATGTTTCCACATGAATTTCTGTATTGTCATTTTCTGGTCAGAGAAGAATGATGTTAGTGATTTAATAGGTATTGCATTGAATCTGTAAATTGTCTTGAGAAGAATGGACATCTTAACAATGCTGGTTGTTCCAATCCATGAGCATGGAATATTTTTCAATTTATTCGTGTCATCTTTGATTTCTTTGAGCAGTGTTTTGTAATTTTCATTATAAAGTTCTTTCAGTTCTCTCATTAGGAAGATGCCAAGGTATTTGTGTGTGTGTGTGTGTGTGTGTGTGTGTGTAGCTATTGTGAATTAAATTTTGCTTTTTATTTGGTTCTCTTCCTATTTGTTGTTGGTATATAAACATGTGAATGTCTTTTGCACATTTATTTTGTACCCTGAGACTTTTTCAAAATCTTTTGTCATTGCAAGAATGTTTTTGACAGATTCTCTTGTGCTTTAAAGGTATAGGATCATGTTGTCAAAAAAAGAGGGATAACTTAACTTCCTCTTTTCCTAATTGGATACCATTGATTTCGTTCTCTTATCTAAATTACTGGCTAGAATATCCAACCCTATGTTGAACAGGAGGATTAAGAGTTGGTAGCCTTGTCTTATTCTGGTTTTTAGGGGAAATGCTTCCAATATCTGTTAATTTAGCAATATGTTGACTGAACATTTATTGTAGATGGTTCTTACTATTTTGAGGTATGTTCCCTGTATGCCTATGTGTTCAAGGGTTTTTAATCAAGAAGAGATGCTGAATTTTGTAGAAAGTTTTTTTTTTTCTGCATTAAATGATATAATCATTGGTTCTTGTTTTTACATCTTTTGATGTATTGAATTACATTTATGGTCTTGCAGTTATTGAACCAGCCCTGCATCCCAAGGATACAGCATACTTGATCATGGTGGATGATTTTTGAGATGTGTTGTTGGATCTGATTTGCTAGAATCTTCTTGAGAATTTTTGCATCTATTTTCATCAGGCTATTGGCCTATAGTTCTCTTTCTTTGTTTGGTCTTTATCAGGTTTGAGTATCAGTGTGATGTGATCTCCATAAAATGATTTGGGGAGAGTTTTATCATCCTAAATTTCCTGGAATACTTTAAAAAGGATTGGTATCAGCTACTCCTTGTATATTTGCTGAATTCTGCTGGAAATCCATCTGGTCCAGGGCCTTTATGTTTTGTAGGTAGTTTTCTTATGATAAAATCAATTTCCTGGGTTGTTTCTGTATTAGTCTATTCGGGGTATCAATTTTTTTCTTGTTTTAACCTTTTGTAGGTTGTGTGATGTCTTAATTTTCTCCGTTTCATTTAAGTTTTCATGCTTGTTTTCATATGCTGTGAATAGTAATCTCTGATAATCTTTTGTATTTTCGGGGGTCAGTTGTGACTTTATCTTTTTGCATGTCTGATTGTGTTTATTTGTGCTTTTTCTCTCTTTTTTGTGGTTAATCTGACTAGAGGTCCATCATTCTTGTTTATGCTTTCCAAGAACCAGTTTTTTGCTTTGTTAATTTCTTACATGATATTTTTGCCTTCTGTACCTTGTATTTGGGCTTTTACTTTGGTGATCTAAATTCTTCTGGATTACTTCACTCCAGAACTTCTCAAAGCAAGTTACTCACTTGTAATCATTGCTATAAATGTATTATCTGAAGATAAGTGATGTTTCATCAACTGTGAATTGCTTGAGGGAAAGGAATATTGACACACATTGCTTAGTAATAGTAAACAGATTTATGATGTGCACTTGACTTTGGTGGACTTTGGAAGAAATCAATAGTTAAGGCTAGTCATTAATTGGAATGTGCCTTTGTGACCAACTGCTATAACACACCTACCTCAAGCTGACTTTGAGCTTTTGGATACCAAGATGCTTCATAGTATCTAACCAGTAGTGGTTAGGAACCCAGAAACACAATGCTTCTGTTCGTTCTGTAGGAAGACAAAAAAAAGACATTCAAGATTTTCAGACCTCTGTGTGTGTGTGTGTGTGTGTGTGTGTGTGTGTGTGTGTGTGTGTGTGTATGATTTCTCTTTATTATATTATAGTAATTATAGCTGGTGATAAATATTTTTCTGATCTATAAGCAGCATGAATTCTACTAGTTCATTCAGTTATCAAACATTTAATATAGTTAATTGATAAGAAAAACTATAGGATATATAGGGAGAATATAAAGGATTTCACATTTTTCTAAAGATTACTAAATGAAATAACTTTAATGATTAGGAATAGTCAAGCAGTCTATGATGTAGATAGTAGAAAATATCTGGCCATGATTTTACACTGCTTCGGTAATAACAATAGGTAACTATTTTCCCACTGAACATGGTTATTGCTCAGCATCACTGCCTCCATAAACCTAACGTTTGCTTTTATATTATATCTATCTTTGAAGATTTAAAGTCTTATATTGTCATGAATAGCACTTTTTTACTACTAAAGTGCAGCTTCTCAGCCATGGATTAAGGTGATTTGAGATAGCCACCTAGCAGAGGCAACCATAAATTTTATCTGGAGGCAGGCAACTTTGATGCATGCAGCCACCTAAAAATGAGAGAGTCATTACTCCTTTCAAGAAAGAGCTTGCTATCCAGGGGGATGGAGTGTAGTTAACTGACAGACTTGAGTTGCTAGAGTTTCAAAATACCCCTTACAATTCAAGAAGAGCTCATCCTATTTCTGGGAAGCCACTAGGCAATAACACATTATGGGGTGACCAATCATGGTAGGGTCTACCAGGATCTGGATTTTTCTTCCAAAAGTAAAATCCCTCTTTACTCCACATCACCACATTGTGTTGGCCTAGACCTTGTCAGATCCATGTCATGGCCTCTTCCTGCCTAATCCTTCTTTTCCATACTTTTATCTGAATAAAACAAAATCAAGACTTACTATAACACTAAAATAATTAAATCAATGGAATATATGTGCAATCTTAGAAAACAATAAACCAGTGGTATAGAACAGAATCCAGTAACAAACTCCAAAATAGATAGACTTTGATTAATTATAAAATGGTAGAAAGCAACAGGAAAAAGCATAACCATTTAAATAAATGACTCTGACTCAATTGCATAGCCATATACCATGGCTTGGGTATGATTTGTCTGTTCCCAAATACTCACATTGAAATTTAAGCCCTAATGTGGCAGTGCTGGGGTTGGAGCCTAGGATGTATTTAGGTTACAAAGATGGATCAGTCATGAATGACTTTGTGCTGTTCTTATAGTAGTGAGTTCTTGCTCTTGAGAGACCAGATTGTTTCTCACAGGAATGAAGTAATTGTTATAAAACCAGTATGTCCTTCAGAGTTTCCCCTCTTTACTCATGTCATCTTTTCATCTTTTCTTTTGACATTCTCTATTATGTTATAATGAAGCCTGGAAAATCTTACAAGAAGCCAGGGTCCTGCTCTTGAAATTCTCAGCCTGTAGAACTGTGAGCTAAATAAACATATTTTCTTTATAAATTACTATGTCTCAGGTATCTTGTTATAGCAACACAAAATGAACTAAGACAGAATATACAAGGATATACAGAATATGACTCTGTCATAGTCATACTTTATACTTTTTGGTCTTACTTGGATTATAAATACACATGTGAATTTTAAAATATATAAGTTTTCTTGAAGAAAGCACAAAATAATATTTTCAAAAGTTGAGGGTAGGAAAAGATTGAACTTGATAAAACAATGTACAAGTGAGAAATATTGACAACTGGTGACAATATAAAATAGTTCATAGATCTTGGAAAAATTCTTTGTAGGATTAATGAAAATATTAATATCCTATGACCAGAGAATTTGTGTTCCTGGGAATATACCATTACCTAAAATGAAAACAACTAAAATGTCTATGAACTATAGAATGGATAAATAAATTGTTATGTGCTTATAAAACAATATTATACAGAAACGTTAGAAAACTAAAATGATTGCTATACATATAACTAACAAATCTCACAAACATAATATCTGAATAGTTATACAATATAATTGACTTTACATGAATTAAACGGAGACAAGATTAATCAATAAAATTTAAACTCACATGAAAATCCAGGTCATAGTTTGCTTTTAGGGAGGACTCATGAGCAGTGACTGGAGGGTTATGATTGGGTTTCTGGGATGCAGATAATATTCCATTTTAAACTTGTTTCTGTATTCACTTTTTGATATGTCTGTTACACTTCAATATAAAAATATTTTAAGAAGATTCAAAAAGAAAATCAAGAATAAAAAATGCAGACTATTTAATATCTATATCAATAGCAAAAGGTTCATTAAAAGTTAAAAAGTTAGGAAAATATTAATTCAAATTCATTAGAGAAAGAGAAGAATGAAGTATATTATTTAATCATTTAGTGCAATTGTCTCAGGAAAGATTATGAAAATCTAAAAATTGCAAACATAGAAAACAAATGTTTAAAAATTGCATTAAATAAGCAAAAGATTGAATAGAAATCTAACCAAAGAAGATATACAGATGGAAAAATAAACATATGAAAAGATCTCAAATCATATATCATTAAAAAATTGCAACTTAAAACAATGAGAACCACTACACATCTATTAAAATGGACAAAATTCAAATATTGATAATATCAAACTGATGAGAACGTAGAGCAAGAGTAACTCTCAGTCATTTTTGATGAGAGTGCAAAATGGTACAACCACTATGGGAGAAAGTTTGCCATTTTTTTAATAAAACCAAACACTCTGTGACAATAAGTTCCAAATAATCTTGCCTCTTGGTATTTAATCAAATTAATTGAAAACATAAGTGCACACAAAAACCTGCACACGATGATGTTTTTTGCATCTTTATTTATAATTGTCAGAAATTGTAAGCAAATAAAATATTCTTCAGCAGACAAGTGAATAAACTGTGGCACATCCAAACAATGAACTATTATTGAATATGTAAAAAAACAAAAAGAGTTACCAAGCCATGAAAAGACATAGGGGAGCCTTAAATGCATATTGCAAAGTGAAAGAAGAAACTGCAAAGGTTGCATACTGTATGACTCCAACTAAAAAATTTATGAAGACAGTTAAAAGAACAGTGGTTGCCAGGAAGGCAGATATATGAATAGTTGGAACACAGAAGATTCTTAGGGCAGTAAAAACTATTTTTTATGAGACTACAATGGAAGACACATGTCGTTATACATTTCTCAAAATCTGTAGGATATACAACCTTGCAGGTGAGCCCTTATATAAACTATGAACTTTAAGTGATGATATTGTGTTACTGTAGTAGTTTCACTGATTGTTACAAATGTATCACCCTGATGTAGAATGTTGATAGTAAGGTAGAATTACAGTGGAGGATGGAGGGATTATGAAGACTTTCTGTATTTTCTGCTCAATTTTTTTGTGAAGCTAAAACTATTCTAAAAATTAAAACCCATTAAAAGGAAACAATGGAAAATACTAGACAGATCATGTACAGACAAAACATTAAAAATATGCAGCCACTACACTGTTGAACAATATCCATGCCAAAAGAGACTCCAAATGTATTTTTTAAAACTTTTCTAAAAAGATATACCATAAGATTCCCTATGTTTCTTTGCCAAATCAGCAAAAGACTGGAGATAACCTACATTAAAAAAAAAACTGCATTCAAATATTTTGAATAATATAGTATCTTAAATGATTAGAATTCAATATTTTTTTTAAATTATAAAGATGTGGGGTACAATTCAGGGTTAGGTATACAAACATTGATATGCAGGTACCCTTGTAGATGAGGTATGCACCTCCCTCTCCTAGCAGTTTCCCTCAACTGCCAATCCCATTACCCCTCCCCTGACAGTTCCCACTACTACCAATTCTTTTTCTTTTCTTGAGTTGGAGTCTCACTCAGTCGCCCAGACTGGAGTGCAGTGGCCGCTCCCGGCCACCGCAGCCTCGACTTGCTGGGTTCTGGCAATCCTTCCACCTCAGCCTTCCAAGTAGCTGGAACTACAGGCGTGCGCTACCATGCCCAGCTAATTTTTTGATTTTTTGATTTATTGTAGAGATGAGGTCTCGCCAAGTTGCCCAGTCAGGTCTCGAACCCGTGGGATCAGGTAATCCACTCACCTCAGCCTCCCAAAGTGGGATTACAGGCTGAGCCACCGAGCCCGGCCAATTCCTTTCTAATAGTATTATAATTGTCCAAGTTCCGCTTATGAGTGAGAACATGTGGTACTCTGTTCTTTGTTTCTGTGATAGATCACTGAGTATAATTGACTAAATCAATCCATGATGCTGCGAAGTCCATATGTTTGTCCTTCTTTATGGCTGCATAATGTTCCATTGTGTATATGTACCACATTTTTTAAAAAATCCAGTACAGCTTCCATGGGCAATATGGTTGGTTCCAGGTTTTTGCTATTGTGAATAGAGCTGCAACAAACATATGTCTGCAGGTATTTTTTTTTGTAGAATGATTTGAGTTCCACCAGCTGGATCATATGGAAGGTCAATTTCTAGTTATTTTACAAACCACTACACTGTCTTCCAAAGAGGTTGCACTAGTCTGCATTCCCACCCAGTATAGAAGCGTTCTGTTTTCTCCTGTCCTTGCCAGGATCTGTTGTTGTTTGTTTTATTAATGATGGCTATTCTTACTGAGGTTAGGTGGTACCTCAATGTGGTATTCATTTGCATTTCTCTGATGATGAGTAAAGCTGAGCACTTTTTCATGTGTCTGTTGGCTGCCCATATATCTTTTTTTGAGAAGTGTTTATTCATGTCTTTTGCTCACTTTTTAATGGGGTTGTTTTTTTCCCCCTTCTTCTTCTTTTTGGTGTGTTTGATTTCCTTGTAGATCCTAGCTGTTAGGCCTTTGTCAGATATACAGTTGACAAATATTTTTTTTCCATTCTGTGGGCTGTCTTCCTGTTTCCTTGATGGTTTCTTCTGCTTTGCAGAAGCTCATTAGTTTGATGAGGTCCCACTTATCTATCTTATTTCTTAAGGTATGGGCATTTAGGCTTCTGAATAGAAATTACTATTTACATGAGTGTGTCTCCTGCATTTTCTAAGATTCTTATAGTTTGAGGTTTTGCGTTTAGGTCTTTGGTTAATTTTTGTGTATGGTGATAGGTAGGGGTCCTGTTTCAATCTTCTGCATGTTATCAGTCAAGTTTTCCCAGCGTCATTTACTGAATAGGTTCTCCTGTCCCCAGTGGTTGTTGTTGGAAACTTTGTCAAAGATGAGTTGGTTGAGAAAGTGAGATTTTACTTCTGGAATCTCTATCCTGTTCCATTGTTCTATATGCCTGTTCTTGTACCAGTACCAGGCTGTTTTGATTACTGTAGCCTTATAGTAAAGTTTGAAATCTGGAAATGTGATACCTCCTGCTTTGTTCCTTTTGCTAAGGATTGTTTTGGTTATTCATAGTTGTTTATGTCTTCATATGAATTTCTGCATTGTCAGTCCCAGGTCTGAGAAGAATTATGCTGGTAATTTAATGAATATTGCGTTGAATCTGTAGATTGCCTTTGGTAGGATGGACATTTGAACAATGTTGATTCTTCCTATCCACGAGCAACATTTTTCTATTTGTTTGTGTCTTCTTGAATTTCTTTCAGCAGTGTTTTGTAGTTCTCATTGTAAACGTCTTTCACTTCTCTGATTAGAAAGATGCTGAGGTATTTAAATTTTTGTGTGTGTTTATTATGAATGGTGTTGTGTTTTTGATTTGGGCCTCTGAATGCTTGTTGTTGGTGTATAAAAATGTAACTGTGTTTTGCACATTTATTTTGTAACTTGAGACTTTGCCAAAGTTTTTTATCAGTGAAAGCAGGTTTTTGACAGATTCTCTTGGATTTGCAAGGTATAGGATCATATCATCAGCAAAGAGGGATAACTTGACTTCCTCTTTTCCTATTTGTATAACCCTGATTTTCTTCTCTGGTCTAATTGCTTAGCTAGGACTTCCAACACAATGTTGAACAAGAGGGGTGAGAGTAGGCAACCTTGTCTTGTTGTAGTTTTCAAGAAAAATTTTTCTAGTTTATGTCCATTTAGCAATATGTTAGCTGTGGGTTTATGGTAAATGACACTTACTATTTTGATGTGTGTTCCTTTTATACTTAGGTGTTTGAAGGTTTTTATCAAGAAGGGATGTTGGATTTTATCAAAAGCTCTTTCTGCACCTAATGCTGGATTTTATAAAAAGCTTTTTCTGCATTAGCACATGTTACATGATGGTAAAATAATAAATGGTTATCTAATGAAATTAGAGGTTAAGCCATTGTGTTGAATATTAAATTGTTACAGAAAGCCAGTAAAAGCTATTGATAATATAATCAAAGAAAAGATACAAATAATTAGCATAAGAAAGAGATCATCAATATTTTCAAGTAAATTAAGGTATACTTAGAAAACCAAGGGAGTTTGTAAAAAAACTTTTTAGAAATAGAAAAAGATTAGGTAAGTATCAATCACATTCACACTTTATAAAAAATTAAGATATAATGTAGAAAAAAAGTCAGAACAATGGTAATGCAAAATGAAATCTCTGAAGTGATCTAAATATCTCAGCCAATGGAGCAGATAACAACTTGGAAAACCATTCTTTACTTTTCAAATGTGGTCTTACCTTTACTTTCCCTAACACTATAATTATTCCATCTATAAGGATGACTTCCTACTGATAATTCCATGAGGAGCAGCGCTTCTGCTTTGCCTAAATGCCAGGCTGTTCCAAATTCTACATAGTAGTCCCAGCATTTGTGAACATCTTTATGCTATAACTCTATTAGCAAGTAATGAAGAAAAATAAAATTTAATAATACATGCAAAAGTTAGAATAATTTTCTTTACTTAAAAATTACATGAGTCTGGGTTCCCAAAATATTTTCAAATAAATTCTGGTCTTTTTCTGTAAATTTCCTGCTTAAATTTTCACAGAACCTGCAAGCAATTTATGCAGATTCTTTTTATTCTTGGCATTGGTCTGTTTCTATCTGCAAGAACGCAGAGATACTCCTTAAGGCCAGAAGCAGTAATTTGTGATGTCTCAACCTACTTGTCTTTGAGTCCCCTGATGCTTATACTGGTTTTGTATTGTCTTTGCCTAGAGGTGAAAATGTGGAGCCTCAATATTTTATATGTAAGAGTGGACTCTGTAGCATTGATTTAGAGAAGAATCTTGGTAAGAGCTTAAAAATATATCACTAGTATATTAGTAAAATTAGTTATGTATATCCATACAAAAGAAGATTATTTCAAAAAGAGAAAGGAAGTCATACATTTAAATTAATTGAAATGAAATAAATACAGCATATATGGGGAGAATTTCTAGTATATATAATTGCCAAACAGCAGTTTATATCTTATTTATGTAAATTAATAATGTTCTCAGTCTGGGAATTTAACAGCACATCCCCAGCTCTTTTTTTTTTTTTTTTTTGAGTTGGAGTCTCACTCTGTTGCTCAGACTGGAGTGCAGTGGCCGCTTCTGGCCACTGTATCTTCGACCTGCTGGGCTCCAGCGATCCTTCCACCTCAGCCTTCCAAGTAGCTGGAACTACAGGCGTGTTCTACCACGCCCAGCTAATTTTTTGATTTATTGTAGAGATGAGGTCTCGCCAAGTTGCCCAGGCGGGTTTTGAACCCACGGGCTCAGGCAGTCCATTCACCACGGCCTCCCAAAGCACGGGATTACAGGCTGAACCACCGAGCCCGGTCACCCCCAGTTCTTGAGTTTTTGGAGGAAAAAATTCACCAAAGACAGAGCACTAAAGCAAGGAGAAGCTTTATGTAGGCAAAAGAGAGTACACTTCAAAAGAGGATGGAACAAGCTGACCTGTCTGGGAACAGTCCCAAGGGCTTTATTTTTTATATTCCTTTTCTTCCTTTCTTTTGTTTGTTTTCCTGGTTTTCTCACTGATTTTTTTTTTTTTTT
>NW_007252969.1:148285-168363 GCF_000164805.1 Carlito syrichta | reverse complement strand
TGCCCAGGCGGGTCTCGAACTTGCGGGCTCAGGCAATCCACTCACCTTAGCCTCCCAAAGCGCGGGATTACAGGTTGTGCCACCGAGCCCGGCTCCTCACTGATTTTGCAAGGTTGAGGATGTTGTATAATCCAGGGCTGCTGTGCATGCAAGGGCCCAGTGATCAACACAAATCCTGCCTAATGGTGGTATCTATCATTACTGCCTCCCAGGAAGGTCATATAGTGGACAAATTCATATTGAAGGTGACTTAAGAGCAGCCCCATGGAATTCCCTCTTTGGTTTCCCACTTCCCAAGATATTATCGGCTATTAACAGTTGTGGCCCTGGAATTAATGAATGTTGGACATTACTGGGGTATTCCTTCTTTTGTGGGTGCCACCTCTGAAGCCTCCTCTTTAACCTTCTCATGTCTGCTTAACTGTCTAACACTCCTACCTCAAGTCTAACACTCCTACCTCAAGGAGCTGGAATTCTGAATCTTTTGGGAGGAGACATAAGGGTCATTCTTCTGTAGCTGCTTCCTACTGAAAAGGGACTTAGATGGTTATCAAGATTATTTCCCCTTGCTGGTTATCAGGCTGGGGAGGTCTCAGAGGCTGCTTCACTGAATGTTTGACCCACATACTCCAGAAAAGACATATAAGGGTCTGGTTGTCAGGGTGACAGAAGCTGGTATTCTTGTTGTAAGACCATCTGGAGATTAAAAGTTTCTATGCAAGAGGAAATAAATTTGGTTAATAAGTTTAGCAATCAAAGCCTAAATATCAAAAAGAGGACAATACAAACTACGAGTCTGAGGAATGGCAACACCCATGAGAACCAAAGTCAGGCGTTTTTTCTAGAAAACCAGCCCTCACTGGCTTATTTTTGGAGGTATGAGGCCTGGCGTATATGGTCTCTTATGAGTCTCTGGACCTGTCCTGATCTTTTAATCCAGAAGCAACATTCTTCCCCAAGCATAAGACAAATTCCCTCCTGTCCTGCTGCCATCATATCAATACCCCTGCAATTTTGAAGAATCATGACTGCAAGAGAATTGATTCATTGTAGTAACACTGTTATAAACTTAGTCATGGTCTCCATTTCTTGAGCTAGTTCTAAGGACAGGGCATGTTGGTTTCAAGAGACAGTAACTATGATGGCGATATCTGTAGTAGTACCTGTAGTGATACCAACCCAACAAGGAGGAGAATTAGCTGAATTACTTAGTGGACCCAATGTGATGGTGCAGATAGGAGCAAGGGTAATGAAAGGGACAAGATACGGAAGGGTACATGTTCCAGTCCATTTGACAGGGAGTGGACACATGAAAAAAAAAATCTTCCTAGTGTGAGGAAGATTAAAAGCCCTATGCTAGGTAAACTTTAAAGAACACAGAAGGAGGCTAGATCAGTTCCAAAGAATGACTAATATCCTTTTCTGAGTGCCCCAAATATTATAATCCATAGCTCAAGTGGGGGCTGCAAGGGTAGCTAAACATGAATGAGTAGCCTGGATGAGAGACTAGATTTTATTTTCCCAGAACAGCATATGTCTAGCAGTATTAAAAAAAATGTATTCCAAGCCAGGCTCGGTGGCTCAGCCTGTAATCCCACGCTTTGGGAGGCTGAGGTGACTGGATTGCCTGAGCCCGCGGGTTCGAGACCCGCCTGCGCAACTTGGCGAGACCTCATCTCTACAATAAATAAAAAAATTAGCCGGGCATGGTAGCATGCACCTGTAGTTCCAGCTACTTGGAAGGCTGAGGTGGAAGGGTTGCCGGAGCCCAGCAGGTTGAGGCTGCGGTGGCCAGGAGCAGCCACTGCACTCCAGTCTGGGCGACAGAGTGAGACTCCAACTCAAAAAAAAAAAATCCAGATGAGAGTTAAAAGCTTGGAATCTTCGGCACTGTGCCTCATATTGCCTAACTCTGAGTATAAGTGGTGTTGGAAGCAAAATTAAGTGTTATTATTTGGGATAAATGACCTAGAAGTGGTAATATTTGGGAAACTGAAAAACCTTACTTGATATTTAGAACCTCTGGTAAATGTAAAAAAAAAATCTTGATGGGCATCCTGAATAGTGCAAGTTACATTATAATGACTAGACTCAAGAGAACCCACAAAAGTTCCAGAGATGTTAGCAGCAGTGACACATAAAGGAGCTTAGCTGCTGAGAGTAACAGTAGAAAACAAGGGATCCAAAATAGCAGGGTAAGTTTAAGGTATTCTTGAAAATTCTGCCTGACCTGTGTGAGATATTATGAAACTTAAGGAGACAAATTTTATATAGAAGGGTTCCAGTGATAGGTAAAACAGGTGAACCAAAGTAATTGCTCATTCCTGTTTTGTGGCAGGCTAGGGGAGGAGGCCATGCATAACCAACAATGAGGCATAAAAGGAGTTGGCAGATTTTAATAATTGTTGTAATATCTCTAAATAAGACTTTATAAAAATGTTTTGAACCATGTAGGCATATGGAGATAATTAATGTTTAAAGTGTGAATAAAAACAATATGGTATTAAGTTGTACAGTTTTAACAAAAATATAGCAAATATTAAGATAATGACTTTAACAAGGGAAGGCAGCTACTTTGAAAGAAGGACCATCAACATATATATTCCTAGTGTGAGGAAGATTAAAAGACCAACTATAGTAAACCAGCTAGTCATTACTTATCTTTTTCCTCCTATTTCATTAGAAAAGAAGTTTGAGCTGAAGAGACTTGGTGGTCTAGGGCCTCTATGGCTTCTTCTGCTGTAGGGGAGTGATATGGCTTTACCCTGAAATGGTGAATCCAGCAATTTCTGGCACCTTGATGGTTGGTGGAGGGTGAAAAGTAAGACAGTATAAGGATTCTTCCAAATAGGAGCTAGTTGAACAGTAGGAGTTCCATCCTTCAAGGTTCCTATGAGAATTTGAGAATTTGATACAATACCTGGTCTGGGCTTTCAAGTTGTGGCAATATCTTTTGTCCTAATTCCCAAGCAGCTAGTTGACATTGGGCCAGGAAAGTAATAGATTTAGCAAGCTTATAAGTTTCAGTATCTAACAAGAAATAAGAGTCGAGGAAAGACCTGCCATATAATAGTTCAAAAGGACTAAGTTTAAGGTAAGAGTTGGTCATAAGCCTTAGCCTTAGTAGGGAAATTGGAAGTAATTTTAGTCATGGTTTTGAAGTTTCCTGACAAACCTCAAAATTTGTTTGAGGGTTTGGTTGACCCTTTCTACCTTTCCTGAATATTGTGGGTGCCAAGAGGAATGTAGGAAATAACCAATTCCCAAAGCCTAGGGAAACCATTTGGGTGAGCTGAGAGGTAAAGAATATGACATCATTTTGTAAGGTTTGGGGAATCCTGAACAGGGAATAATTTATTTGATGAGCATCTTAACCACCTCTGCTGCTTTCTCTGTTTGTGTTGGGTAAGCCTCAATCTACCTCATAAAGGTGTTTATAAAAACCAAGAGGTATTTGTATCCCTAGCAAGCAGGTAGCTGAGTAAAATCCAATTGCCAGTACTCTCCAGTACATGTGCCCCTTCTCTGTTTTGACTGGACAAAGGGAGATGATTTTGGTCCCTGTGGGTTGTTTAACGTGCAGAGAGCACATGCTCTGCTAACCTGTACCATTGTTTTGGAAAGCTTTTTCCAGAACTAAGATTTTTACATATCAGTGAGAGTTTTACTTTGCTGAAGTGACAGAAATTATGCAAAGTGATAATGACTTTCTATTTTATGTTCTGGGGCAAATATAAAAGATTCCCAAGTTGATCCAGCATCTGGGGCCCAAAGTGTACCAGTGTTCTATGGTCCATTCTTCTTCTTCTTGGGTGTGGGAGGACTTTGTTAAGTCACCTCCCACAGAGGGAAGAAAAGATCCCTCAAGTAGAGTGGGGCTATGTAGGGTCCTCTATCTTGTTGCCCAATAGGCAAATTGATTTCCTTGGATTATTTCATCTTTGCTTTTCTGGTGACCTCTACAATTTCCAGAGGCAGATGGAATATCACCAGTAAAACCAAGATTTGTAATCCACAGTCAGTCAAATAACCTCTTTCCTTCCAATAGAAGCAAGGGTGCAAAGAACTAAGACAGCCTATTTAGAGTCTGTGTAGACAGTAGCTTGTTTACCCTGGCTTAACGCTAATGCTTGGGTGAGGCATACAAACTCAGCCAGCTAATCCAAAGTTCCTAGAGGAAGGGCTTTACTTTCATTTACCTCCAAGGAAGAAATGATAACATAGCCTAAATGTTGAGTTACATTTTGAACAAAGCTTCTGTCATCAGTGAACCAAATGTGGTCAAGTGTTTTCAGTCAGGAACCCAAGTCCTTTATTTTTTTATTTATTTATTTTTTGTCTTTATAAGAAAGGTTAATGATATCTAAGCAGAAATGGGCCTGTTCTCCTTGCAAGATGTGGGCAATAAGGTTACAAAGTTTACGTGGCGACACCTAGTTGTGGTGACCTCTGGATTTTCCAAAAGAAATTGGTACTTGAGAATTCTGCTATTAGTTGGTCAGTGGGTGTCTTTAGATTCCAAAAGGGAAGAGATTTGGTGTGAGGTCAAGATTTCCAATGGCTGACCCAGTGCAATTTAAGCTTCTTCCACCAACAGGGCTACAACTGCCACCACCTGGAGTCAACTGGGCCATCCTTGTGGCACTGAATCGAGTTTCTTTGTGAGGTAGCCCACCAGCTTGATTGTTGGCCCCAGGGATTGGGTGAGGAGGCTAAGGCCTCCCCAAACTTTTTAGTTACATTTAATACGAAGGGTTTGTGGCACGTTGAAAGGCATAGGCAGGGACCTGGAAAAGGCTCTTCTTTAGTTGTAGGAAGATCATTTCCAGGGAAGAGCCCAAGTTAATGGCTATCATATCTGCCTTTTAGTGTGGCTACTTCCTCATAGTACATAATCTACTCTTTAACCCACTTGTGTCTGCCTTACTGCCTGTCTAGCCTAACAATGCCATCAATGAGAAGAAAATGGTATATATGCTTACTAAAATATCCATTGTAATTTTTTAATGGTGGTTCTTTTTTATTTTCTAGATAAATTTTTATATTTTTAAAATTTGTTGTTTTTTAAAAATATGCCCTCAAATTTTAGAAAAAGGCAGCTATTGGCTCTTAAAATTAATGACATTAATCTTTATTTATTTATACTTCTATGCCCTAGAACATCTAAATAGTATAATTACATATATGTTCTTAAATTATATTGGCATTGTTTTGTCATCTTTGAAGATAACATTGTAATAAAATCCATTAAATATAAATTAGCATAAATGTATTTACACTGATACATAGTTCTACAGAAAAACTATGAAATTAAAATGTTTTATGTTATGCTTATTTAATAGTAGCATTGAGTGGGAATTTGATTGAGATAATTTAAGTATATCTTTTCATTCTTGTGCTGTATTTTATACTGGAGAATCAGCTCTGTAGGGGATATTACCACTTGGAGATGGGATGCAGAACTAAACTGCCACAAACATGGTGGCTCATAACAATGAGGACAATTCATTGATTATCTCTCATTTCTGAATACCAGATGTCCGAAATCAAAGTGTTGGGAGGCTCTAGGGGAGATGAGGTTCCTTGCCTCATCCAGTTCCTGTAGCTGGCAGCTTGCTTTGACTTGAGACCACATCACCCCCGTCTCTGCCTCCACCTTAATAATGCCTTGAAAACTATACAGAGAGAATTAGTATATTCGGTCACGGAGTAAAAGCTGTAGTTAGGGTTAGAAATTAACTAATATGTTGCATCTATGTTTATTTGGAATTACTTTCATGTCCAAACACTTGAATAGGAGGGAAAGCTGTCAATCAACACATGACTGCTTGAGAAGACAAAAAGCCATTTGAAAGACAAAAAGCTGCTTCTGGCTTCAGAGACCTCACTTCTCCCTACATCTTCCTCCTGGACTGCCTCCATAATGGCTCAGAACCAGCAGGTAGTACCGAGGTCCGAGGAATTGTTGTATAGGCTGCATCTACTGTAAAACCTAAGAATGGTATCTGAGATCTTTTTCAGACTTTGTACTCTGGTGGACATGAAACTCCTGTCCAGGCCCAGAGACCCAAGAAATCCTCTAAAGGCTACAGGACACCAGAAAGACAGTCTCACCATCCCCACATTGACACCATCAACCAATCAATTAATAGCTCTGATCCTTCCGTCTGCCATGTATTCTTTAGAAACCTTATTCTCTGAATCTTCAGGGAGGCAGATTTGAGTGGCTTCTCCCACACTCCTCACTTAGCTACTTTGCAATGTTAAACTCTTCATCGTAATGGATACTTCAATTTTATTTTTTCTGGACAGCAAGCATAAGAATCAGGCTCAGCTGTACTATCTTCTCCATTTTTAGGTATTGTGTTCAAAACTTTTGCTTTTCTCTTACAATGATATATTTAATTTTACTTAGGGCTCACCTGATAATCCAGCATACTCTCTTCCTCTTTTTTATTTAATCACATATTTGGCACATAAGCTATATTCACAGGTGTTCTGGTATTTTATGTGATTAATCTGGGAATGGGATGAGGTGAGAGAGCAACTATTTTTCAGTCTACCACAGAGAGGAAACAGGTATTGGTCTTTCTGTCATGTGGTTTGATGATCTTTATGAACGGTTTTCTTTGTCAGACTTTTCCTGCTCCAAAGCAGTTTATTTACCAACTGTCTGAATGTCAAATCAGTGAACAGAGAGACACTTGTGTACAGTTCATATCGATATTATCTAGTATCCTGTTCTCTGGATCTCTCTCCTCCAGGACTTTCCTGACCCAGGCCTAGGCAGCAAGCTGTAGTTACACTCATTTTCCAATTTCTTCCCTCCAGAAAATTGGTAGACTTTTTACTAGCATTTAATCTGTCCATACAATCACCTTGTGCCTATTACCCCAAAATAGCAACAGCCTGAAAAAAAGACAAAGAAAAAAGAAAATAATAGAAGTCACCTCTATTCTGTTGGCTTCTCCAAGTTTTCATTCCCTTTCACTATCTTCCTGGTTATGTTCACTCTTCAAAATTCTAAGGTATTTTTTTTCATATGGTTGTTGTTCATAGTTATTTATTTTAGGGTTATTACTTAGGGGGCTTACATTGCCTACTATGAATAGAACTAACCAAGACTGATTCTTTTAGCTTATCTTTGGTATATATCTGAATACTGGGGCTACTAATGGGTACTCTATACAGACATTTCCAGGAAAATAGGAGTCTCACATATTCTTTGTAGAGAATATAGATTATGCAAAAGAATCCAGATTCGTCTAATGATTAATGGAATTATTTTTACGCATTTCAACTAAGCATACCAAAGCAGTCACTCACTACTTTTTGGGGGGATACTAAACCAACACTAGTATGAGTGACAAAACAAAGTTATTCTCCTCTACCTAAGTTCAAGTAGACACAAAAGGAATACAAGCAGTTTTTGTTATAGAAGAAAGGGCTAATAGCCCATTGCTAAACTATTTTATTTACAAAGCCCTTCCCTTTTTTGTGAGGTGTTGTCCTGACACAGACTGTTCTCCCTCTGCCTGACTTCTTTCTTCCCCCTCTCGCAAGGAGCAACCTCTGGCCAAGGCTGGTCTCTGAAGGATATGCATATTCCCAGTATTGAGTTATGGGATTCAAGTGACCAAACAAACCTAAAGATAATGCTGTTGTCACTCATAGTCAATTAATTATCAACACTATGTAGGAATTTGAATGATTAACTTGCTTGCTTTGATTATAAAACTGCTCGCTGTACTATCTCGAGACACAGATTCTTCACCTATTAACCACCATTGGTGCCTCCCATAAGTTTTAATAAATCATTGTCTCTCCCTGCTGGACCTCTGGGAGAATTCTTTGGAATAGGTAAATATTACATGCAAGCCCTCTCAGATTTGGCATTATTGTATAACACAGATCTTGTGTTATGGAAGAAAGGATCAATAACACAATTGCTAAAATATTACTTTTGCAAAAACCTTTCCTTTTTTAATCTCTCCAACAAATAACTCTTTAAGTGGTCAAATTTGAAAATGCAAGTTACTTATGACTGTCAACTGATGTTTGAGTGAATTTCTCAAGGTTAACATTCTTCTCACTATTTTAATCAACCTATATCTATTTTCCTCAATAGTTTGTTTATGACTTCCCTGATGCAGATATTGCATAAAAAGATTCTGATAAGATGTTATTACTTTGATGCATTTGTAATTTTTATGCAAAATAATAATATGTATCTGGATTTTGGTATGCTGAACAAAAAAAGAAATCATGTAAATATATTTATAAAATCTGAAGCAATTGTTACAATTTTATTCTTATTCTTAGACTCATTGAATATAAGACTATAATCTTGTAAAGAGAAGATAGCTTCTGAAATTTGGACAATTACACTTTAATAAAATTTCCATGAAATTGCTTTCATGAAAAGTATGATAAAATTTAATAATACAACCAAAATTTTATTGTTAGTCAAAAAGATTCTAAAGCTTAAATAAATAAAATATACAGAAATCTAAAAATCTCATTTTAATCAATAATCTTCAATTACATTCTATATCTGTCACTATTCTACCAACATTTGTTACAAGTAAGATAAATTAGAAATATTTTTACCTTTTTTTCGTCAGCAATGTTATTAGTTGTCACTTTAAACATTAAAAATGTTACTTTATTTGCAAATGTTGTCTATAGTTAGTATGTATTGCTTATGGGTAGTTGGTAAATTTCAACTAATGCCTCTCATGTGAAAATACCTGTTTTCCATAGGTATATGGAATTGAGTATCGTGAGTAGGCTGAGAATACTTTGCAACTATTTTCTTAGGAAAAACTAATCTTTAGTAAAAGAGGGACTCAAGATTACTATGTATTATTAAGATAAACCTATAGTTTAAAAAGTATGCAATATTTTTGAAAATTAATTAAAGAACAAAATTGAAATACAGGCAATAAATTTTGTGCTCCTTATATTGAAGTGTCACTTTAAATCTACTTTATCAGTTCCTGCATTTTTTCCCATAAGTTTCCTGGTATGAATCTCTGCCTTCTCTCGCATAAAAAGAATCAATGCAATTATATGACAAATTCATGGCATCCTTCTTTCCACTAAGTGGATTTATGTTCAGTTACTCTAATTTCTTGGAGAACTACCATCTCTATACTTATAAATTAATATACATCAAATTGTTTCAAGCAACCATTATTAAATTGAGACCTATATTGGATTGCACAAAAAACTGTTCATATGTTGAAAAGCCATAAGAGCATATCCTTCAATTGAACCAAGTTCCAAGTTATAACTTAAAATATAAAAGTAACAGTAAGTTATTTCTTGGTATAACTTAGACAATATTAAAATTAATTTCAAATTTAAAAGGACCTGCTTAAGCATATTTTAAATAAATTTGTATTTACCTAACAAATGCATAAAGTCAATAAAATGCAGTATTTGTAAAGACATAATTTTTCTTGACCTCTATCCTCTATAATACAATTCAGCTATATTCTTAATAAGTTCATTTTAAAAATCTTATATAGTAGTACCCTCTTAACTGCAATATTGCTTTGTAGTTTTGGTTACCTCTAATCAACCAGAGGAAAATTTTAAGTAGAAATTATCAGAAATAAACCATTCATAGGTTTTTAATTTCATGACATTCTGAGTAGCATAACAAAATCTCATGCCATTCTTCTTCGTCTCTCTTAGAACAGGAGTCATTCCCTTATCCAGCATATTCACACTATATACCCATCAGTCACTTTGTAGCTATCTCAATTACAAGATTAAAGACACAAATTATATATAGGGTAGATACTGTCTGCAGTTTCGAGCATCCACTAGGTATTGAGAAAGGTCTTCCTATGTGTAAGGAAGCACTACTATAAATGATTTTTTATATTAATTATTATTAACTTTTGAAATTACTTTTAAGTATTGTAAAAAAATGCAATTTGTTTTTCTCTATCATAAGTATTCCTTGTAGGAACATTTAACTTATAAGAAATGAACAATTATCTAAATCAGGGGAAAGGAAAACGCACATAAACTATGGTTACAGAAATTGTGTAAAAGGTAAGTCTTTACTTGTCAGTGGTACATTTAGAAAATAACTCACATCAAATAATCAAAGCTTTTTATCTACTTGGAAAACATATCCCTGGCTCTGTGTGGAGGATACAGTCAGAATTGTATCCCCATGGGTCACAGACTTCTATAATACTGGTCCCCTTAGGCACTTGCTTTACCTGACATTTGTTTCTAGCCCATAAGATAAGGTGATGGAATAGACACTCCTTCAATTAAGTCCCACAAGACTTCATCTTAGCAGACTGAGGGAGAGACTTGGTTGATCTTGAAAAAGTAAGCTGCTAGCTGTTACTTTAAAAGTGCATTATGGAAGGAGGTGCTAGATTAATGATTACTAATAATACTACATAACGAAAGCTGAATAATGAGTCTGCTGAGGGACATCTTAGAATAAGAAGAGAGGGACATTAAAGAGATATGCAGGACTTTTCTCAGTGCTACTTTAACTAGCAAAGGTCACTTGATGTACTTTGACAAAGTAGTGTTAAAGGATAGAAAGTTTCAATTTTGTCCAGAAATTTACTTTCACCAAGAAATTTTAATTACTTTATTAGTATTAATTACCTCATAATTAATTATTTTTTTAATATCAATATTATATTTTATTTCAAATAATTTTCAATGTATATATATGTAATTTTAAAAGATACAAGCCTGTGACTACAAAACAACTTGATTGGTTTTCATGGATGCCTTACATAAATCAAACTTATTAAAGTTTAATTTTTAAATATATACTGGATCCCTGTCCTCAAGGAGCCCACAGTCTAGTAGGAGAAAGATAAATAAACAGACAATGAAAACAAAATGTGATAAAGTACTGAAGTCTGATCAGTAAAAGTTGCAACAGAGCATGTAGTAATTCTTATAATTAATTCTTTTAGGCACATTTTGACAAAAGAATTCAAAAGATATATCACAAAGAGATGACTGTTGTGCCATTGTTTTTTTAAAAATCTGCTTTTTAGCTAGAAAAAGAAAATATAGAATAGCTACAGAGTAATTTATACTCAATATTGTATCTATTATTTTGATTATTTAAAAGCAACATGATGTTCTCAGACATTTTACTTGTTTTTATTATCTGCCACTTTATTTATGAAAGGGCATTTACAATTTAATTTCAGAACTTTTGTCGATGTAAAATTTAAAAATAATGAATGTTGTTTTGTCTAGTAAAATATCACTGTGATCATTGGAAACACAAATGATTATATAATAGTGTTCTGCAAAGTTTCATCATCCTGGCAAGACTATTATGCTTTGTACAATGTGGTAAGTGCAGGGTTTACATAAAGTTTTAACTATTTCAAATTTAATTCAAATTCCATTGACTTGCTTGATTTTTTCAGGCAGAAGGTAAATTTTTGACATTTAAAGAATTCCCCCAGCAACATGTTTCCAATGCATTGTACTCTGCCAATTATGATCATTCCAGGTCATTAGATGCTGTCTGGAAACAAAAGGAATGAAGCAGAAATACTCCCTACTGATACATTATTTTTGGAGGATTGGCATTACACAATTAGCAAACGTTATTAAATGTCTTTAAGTATCATTAGTGAAGAAGAATGGAAAACTGTTTAATGGTTACCCCTCTCTGTGCTTTAAATGGGTTGATAGTGCATGAAGCCATTTAAAGATATAAAATATAAGAAGACAAGCAGGACCATCTGTTTTATATATTCATTATCCTATACATTTTATTCTGCATAATTTTTCATTAAGAAAAAATGCATTGAACTGATATAGAGTTCATAAAAAGTGAAATGCCTGTGCATATCTCTAATTAAAACCTTATATTTATTGATATTAGGGCATTTATATTAGTATTAAAATTTGTAGCTTTTATTCCATATTATTGTACCCCTTCAAATGTTGTCATTGGAAAATATCATTTATAATGTAATCTAAGTTCTTACAATGCAAATGATAGTGTGCTATTGTCAAATCATTGTTTCTTTTTCTTCAAAATGTTAGGCCTTCAAAAAGTTATAATTTTATCTGAAGTATTGCTGTTAATAAAATATTTAAATAATAGCTCAATTTTCATCATTAAGATCACCTCAAGGATTAAACAAGCTGAAGATGATTTTTTGTATATAAAGTATTATTTACTTAATTATGTGGATCAGGGATATTATAGATTCTCTTCATATATTTACATGTTTACACATTACAGAAATTACAAAAGATCAGCAAAAATTAGTACCTAATATTGTCACATTTAACTAGCACATATGACTGTAAAGAATACAATGACCACTAATGTAATGTACTGACACTGCCTTTATTAGTGCTGAGACACCAATAGTTTTACCCACTACTGCTTTTCAACAACAGTACAATGACCACACATATAAAATACAAATGGAGCCTTGAAATTGTGATAGAAATGATTTTGACTTTGTAATCCTGTGAAACTGTCTTGGGAACCATGGTAGATCCATGGGCCACAATTCAATATATGCTCATTTAAAAGTCAGTATATTAATCAGTGCAGTACATAGAAAAATTATATTATTTATAAAGCTGTTTATGATTTGAAGGACTATTCTACATTTCTCTTCACTTTTAGATCTAGAGAAAGTATAAATATAAATCCGTGACTAAGGATATAATAAACATTTTATGATACCTTTGCTATGCTGAGTCTAAACAATGTAGTTGATATTACTTTTAATTAACAATTTTATAATAGCTTGTACTCTAAATGATATATCTTCATTACTTTCATATCTTAGAATGTATTTAGTAATTATTCAAAAATCCTTAGGTGCTTAAAAGCACAGCTTACAGAAGCCTACATTAGTTGTCTTGGTGGGTAATCCCCATCCTGCCCCCTTTTGCTTGTATGACCTTATCAAGTTCATTGCAGTGATTTGTCAGTTTCCTTGTCTACATAATGTTAATGACTACTTCATAGGATTGTTGTAAAAATTAAGAGACAAACTTGAAAATTAGACGTAATAGTTCATAGCCTATAGTGAATACTAATTAAGTATTATATTAAACCAAATACATTTAGAGTAAAAAAAATTATAATTTTAGGTTGTGAGTTTCTGAGAAACATAAAATCTAAACTCTTGGAATGACAAGTATTCATATTTTAATACATTTATACAGTGAGATAGAGATACACACAATATAGAGAACTTGGAAAATTAAATATATATTGAGGAAAAAGGGACAAATACTTCCTTTTAAATATCTACATTTATTGAGTGTAATATAATCTTTAAAAATACTCTATGAATGGTCATATAGAATATGGTTTACATATTTTTTTTTTCTTTTTTTTTTTGAGTTTGAGTCTCACTCTGTCACCCAGACTGGAGTGCCGTGGCCGCTTCCGGCCACCGCAGCCTTGACCTGCTGGGCTCCGGCGATCCTTCCGCCTCAGCCTTCCAAGCAGCTGGAACTACAGGTGTGCACTACCACGCCCGGCTAATTTTTTGATTTATTGTAGAGATGAGGTCTCGCCTGCCCAGGCGGGTCTCGAACCCGCGGGCTCAGGCAATCCACTCACCTCAGCCTCCCAAAGTGCGGGATTACAGGCTGAGCCACCGAGCCCGGCTTATAGTCTATTTTACAGTTTCAATGTCGAATTCGGCCATTTTTCTGTTGCAGCTAAGCAACTAAGTATCAACTGAATAATAATAATAATATCAACAACAACAGCAGCAAAAGGCAAACAAGGATCAGGAATAAAGCTGGTGCAACACGTATCCCTGTGATTTTCTATACTTGGAATAAATAGTCCATGAGGGGAGGACTGGCTGGAGTACCTGATGGTCTGCTTCTGGCTATAATCTCAGAAGTGCTATGGCCTGGGTACGAAGGCAGCAGGGTGACCTCTCAGCGCATCTCAGGCAATAAAAAAATAATTTACATTTTTCTCACCTCTATTTTAACTGTGTGCTCAGATAATTAAAAGCCACTATCCCTAGCATCTGGAAGACAATTAGATGTGATTATATATAGAAGCATATTAGCACAAAAGAGATACAAATGCAACCTGGAAAAGAGAGGTAATGTAGAAAACCAAAATATATACTATAGTAATAAGATATACATAGTGTTGAGGAAATAGAATTAAAAACAAAATCTGCCAACCCAGAACAGCTTTCCACAAAGGTAGAAAATAAACAATTTTATTATAGAATAAATATTAAACTAGAATGTGATATGCATCACAGGCAATCCACTAAGAGATTGCGAAGACAGAAATATGATCTTTTTATACAGCCAAGCAGATACTATCCATTACATACATGTTCCCAAGATAAGAGGACCTGGCAGCATCACATGTAATACAGGGCTCATCCTAAATTCACTTGGTTGTTGTGGTAATCATCTTTGTTAAACCATTGGCTTTACCTAAAAGAAAAGTGAACTGTTTATATCATTATGATAAGAGATAGTTTTGCTACTTGGAGGGGGTATTTACCAAGTTAGATTCCAACCTTCCCAAAGAAACTGAGAGATAGGAATGCCATCTTCCTTAATGATAATATTTTCAAGAGATGGTTACCAAGTCTTTGAGAAAAATATTCTAAATTTATAATTCTGGAAAAGGGCTTATTTAACTCTAAAAGAGTTGCATACATTTCAAAGATACAAAGAAAAAACATAATTATGAATTTCCTTAAAGTAAACTATCTTAGAAGAGGAAAGGTGTCGGAGTTGCTTCCTTCATATTTTTAATTTTCATTTGTCCTTGCAACAGTTAACAAAATTATGAATTGTTTGATGGTACGTACATGAGAGTTAGATAGAATCTGATTCTTTACTAGAAGAAGGTAACTGTATAAAGGTAGTGTTTAAATTGCCTGCAATACTCCCACACTTTTCTGTTGGGAATTTCATGGTGCTGTGATGCTGAAGGAGTCTGTGGAATTTGACTTGTGAATGATTTGTGACAGAAGTTACCTCTAGCGATTTTCCCCTATACACCTTATAATCCTTATCATCTTGTTTTTACTTTAGAAATGAGGTGGAGTTTATTCTTACTTATATTTATTTTTATCCTGTCAATCAAAACAGAGGTCAGAATTTGACACTTAATCCAAACAAAAATAATTTGTCCTAATATCTTTCACACTGACAATGGTCATTTTAATCTCATTTTAAACAGACATCTGCACTCCTAAAAATTAATTGGACCTTTATTAATATAAAAAAGAATATGAATAATATGGTATTATAATCAAGTGACAATTTAATACAAATATACACTGACTTTATTAAAGTTGTAAATGTTTATTATATGTTATTAAGTACCTGACATCAAAATCAGACTGGAGTCATGGATCAAAAAGTTTCCATTGAATGGAAAATGAAAGTGTTGATTTTTACTAAAGATAGATACTATTTCTTATTCTGTTAACACAATGATACCAAGCAAAGCAATATGCTATTATTGTGTGCAGATAACACTGGAGACTGTCAGTAATCTTTCAAAATAAAATTAGTATTTGTAGAAGTAAAATACATTAATGTTTTGTTGTAGACAGCCTAGATCAGAAATTGCATTCTTAATTTAAACAATTTAATGTATTTATTCATTTTTAGAGTTTTTTGTACAACCTGATTATAGTTTCTTGCCTTTACATTATTTTAATAGTATTGTTTACTTAAAATTTAAAACCTCTCACATGATAGTAGCAGTATGGTGTCAGAATATATAGCTGACATCTGAAGAGTCTAATTAAACCTTATCTCAAACCTCAACACAGTACAAATAGACAAGGTAATGTCACAGGTTCTATGAAGATGTGATAATATCTCCCACACACTTCTTGGTTTCTTTGGTAACTAATGATTCTATTCAAAACATTATATAGAAAACTACATAAGGAACATTTCGACTTAAATTTTGTCCTTCTAAATCTCAAGGAATTATAAATTTTTTTATAGAAAAGAAATAAATTTTACTCACCATGGACTCTCTCTGGCTGTATAATAAGGATACAGTGAAAGTTTGGAGTCAGCTCCTGAAGAGTTGACTGTGGTTCACCTTATTAGTGCTATAGTAGTCAGTTGTTCTTTCCATTAATTCAACAAATTAATTTCTCTTTTATATACCTCTTTTTACATAAGCAATACAATGAAGAATTTTATTGTTAAGAATTTCAAATGCTTGTATCATGTAGACCAAACGGTATAATGAAGCCCCATTACTCAGTTACAGAAATGATCAAATCGAGGTCAATCTTCTTTTTACTTCAATGACATCTATACTTTATAATCTGAAATGGATCTTAGACATCATCATCATTTCACTTTTAAACAACGCAGTTTGCATCCCCAAAAGATAAGGACTTTTTTTAACATGATCACAAAGACTTTTTAAGACACCAACACACAACATTAATATCATCAAATGCCACCTTAGTGTGCTCACATGTTCAGTTCTACAGGAAGATATTTTTCTTCAGGTTGAATCAGAATGAAATAATCATATACAATTTGATTGACATATCTTAAATTTATTTTAATTTATAGCTTTTTAATATCTATTTTGGTTATTTTTCTTGCAGTTAATTTGATTTAAAACATTTTTAAAAAGACATTTTTCCTATAGAAATTTCCTCTGTGTAGAATATCATTCTATGATTTGGTGACAGGCTCAAGTGTAACTCATTGTTTATTCTGAGTTATTTCATAAATATTCAGACAAAGCTCTGTTACCTCCAAGAGACTTACTAAACTGTATTCATTATTGCAAAACGAACACACATGGCTTGAAAGGCACTTCCAAAATGATGGCTGCTCTCACCTAATACTAGAAATAGATGCTCTCTTTTACTGAGAATGTTCAGTACATTTCTATTTCTTCTTTCCAGTATGAAATATGAGCAAGAAAGAATAAATTAGAGAATCAGAGAATGAAAGTCCACCTTTTCTTCATACAAGCTTCTGTTGGTGCTTATTCAAACTTATTTCATCATTTTCTTCTCCATTGGATCTAGTTGTGCTTCTATAAAACCTATGTATTACCCACTTACAGCTGGCTATAATTCCTTTAGTCTTAACAATTTTAGTATTTTCTAATTATTAATCTCTATATTTTACCCTAGAACTTTCCATTAGAGTGGCTTTAAGTTTAGATGAATAATTTATAGCTAATTTCAAAGGAAGAGTCAGCAATCAGAACCTCATTCTCTCGGGAATAGGTAGTTGGCAATTTTGGGTAAAATCTGAACAATGACATAATTCTTTTGTTTTCTGTTTAGTTCCATATGATCCACTTATCTTCTATCCATCTCTCTATATCTATCTATCTATCTATCTCTATCATCTATCTATCTATCTATCTACCATCTGTTTCTCTCTCTCTCTCTCTCTCTCTCTCTCTCTCTCTCTCTCTCTCTCTCTGTATCTACCATCTATCTCTATTTTAAATACTGTATTAACCCAGTCTGAGGCCATAGCTAGAGACTGGTCAGTTCCCCTTTCTGAGTAGCTGATTAATTTCACATCCCAAACTCTTCCCTTGTTAAGCTCTCACACTCTGGGAGTCACTGTTCATCAGCCCTAATTGCCCCAGGGCCAGTTTCCAAAAAACAAGGGACAGTCCCTATGCTCAGGAGCCTGCAGATTTAGTAATAATAGACATTCAACAGCGATCCCATGAAACCTAGCTAACTCCACCCTTTTTCTATATTTAGGCTACCTTCTACTGCTCCAGCTTGCTGATGTCCTGACCCTGGATGCTACACTCTGTGTGGTACTATGTGGCAGCTTTCTCTGGTTTGGAGCTGTAACAAGTGAATATGTTTCTCATCTATGCATGTGTCAGTATGCTTTGTCCTGTCATCAAAAAAACCTTAAATCTTATAAAACACTAAGTCAATTCCCAATTCTCTTCCTTCAGAGCTTTCCAATATGCAAATAAATGTAAAACAAACCAAAAGAGTTGATCATATCATCAACTGTAATGACTGGTTAAAAGTCAAAATACCACATGTATAAATAAATGCATTTTTCAATAAAGATAAACCAAATAATGTATGAAAAATGTTCTAACTGTAGCTGTTGTCAGGTCACTATCTAAACATCCAATTTAATATGATATGTTTTATAGGGCAGGACATAGTTTAGACTTACTATGAATATTTAGGAAAATATTCATATAACTTGGAGGCATGTAGAAATATATACTTTGTCAAACAAAGTTAAATGATAAAGATATTTTATATAAATAAAATATATTATCTTTAAATAAAGTAAATTTATCATCACATGTGTAAGTACATTAAAAACAAAATTTCTCATTTTGTATTATATTAACAGGTAAAATCCTAACTCATGCCACTTTCCTGCTCATTTTTCACCCTGCAACGCTCTAGCTACATTCCACAGTTCCTAGATTGCATTCAGCACTCCCTCATTTGAAAGTGCTTTTACTATTTCCCAACTTCCATAACCTCAGTGCACTTATTTGAATACTATTTCTGTTGATACTTTTAATTTCCTTCCAGCATATTATCCTCTATTAATTATAGTACTCTGTTCATTTCCTTTACAACAGGTTTCATGATACATATGTGTCCATGTATTTGATTATTTACTTTCTGTATCTGTGACTGGACTCTATTTAACATAATAACTTTTGGATAATTCCACTTGTGCAGGCAGCCTTCAAATTTATTTTTGTCTGATGTTTGAGAGAGGTTAACCTAGACAGAACTTTTCTGAATTACTCCACAGTACTTTTTGATATATGCTTACATACATTTAACTAAACATACTTTTATTTGGTAATGTTGCACTCACTTCAGTTTCTCCAAAGCATTATGAAATTTCACGTGTCTTTGCCTGGAAAGTCCAAATTACACCCCTACTAGCCTTTCATCAATCATTCTCTGCTTCTGTCTTATCTGTCTTCATCCTCTGCTTGCAGAACAGCCAGTAGATAGCACATGTTGATAGATCACTAGGCAGTGAACTCCTTGATAACACAGATTGTCAGTGTCTGTTATATAGGGGGTGGTCGATAATTGTGTACTGAATGAATGGTAGACTTAATGAGTGATCTAAACTTTGAAGACATTAATTTTGCATAAGATAGGAGAAACTTCTTTAAAAACAACAATAACAAAATCACAAAGTTTATTAGTGAGAAGAATAGATTAAAGAAAGGGCAGGTGAAAGTTTTGTACCAGAGAATGGGCAAATCTCTCTCTTGAAAAAGAAAGCCTGCTAGGGAAAACTTCTTAATGAATACCACAGGTTTAAATGAATCATTCATATTAAGAATTCCATGAACTTGATCATGAGTCACTAGATGCTGTGGTAGACTAGGAGCACATTCTTGCATGGAACAATTGTGCATGCTGAGATAGGATTATAATTAGACTTAAATGTGATAAGAACAACATCACATAAATAAACATGAGAAAACAAGATAAAAACTGAACAAGCATTAGCAGAAGAACACATGAATTTCTCCTAGATGTACAATTGGCTGTGGCATTTAATTGGTTTGTTTAGTAAGAAGGATTCAGTTATTATGAAAACCCTAAATAAAATTATTAGGTTTCATGCACATTTTTATTTTTGAATTTATATGTGTAGTAAAACAACAATATTTTTCATTCCAAAGTATAAATTCAATTAATCTCAGCAATTCAGTTTTTTTTTGCTTACTAATTTTCAAGTTGAAGAAATGCTTCTTGATGTAAATGAGTATCTTATTACAAGATTTTGGTACTTTATCTAGGTTTTTTTAGTCTTGGAAAATAAAACAGAAACACAAAGTAGAGATAAAGAATTTCTTAACACTTATGTAATAATTGTCACATAATTACTTAACCATTAATGAAGTAGCTAACTGAATGGTGAACAATGTCCAGTACAATTTGAAATCAGATTTTTAACTGTTGGTTTTTCTTTTCTTTTCTTCCTTCCTTCCTTCCTTCCTTCCTTTCTTTCTTCTTTCTTTTTGAGTTGGAGTCTCACTCTGTCGCTCAGACTGGAGTGTAGTGGCC
>NW_007252969.1:99269-148265 GCF_000164805.1 Carlito syrichta | reverse complement strand
CGATCCTTCCTCCTCAGCCTTCCAAGTAGCTGGAACTACAGGCGCGTGCTACCACGCCCGGCTGATTTTTTGATTTATTGTAGAGATGAGGCGTCGCCTGCCCAGGCAGGTCTCGAACTCGCAGGCTCAGGCAATCCACTCACCTCAGTCTCCCAAGGCGCGGAATTACAGGCTGAGCCACTGAGCCCGGTTTTTTTTTCTTTTAAATTGTAGTCTTACTTTGTGTCCCAGGCTGGAGTGCAGTGTCACAATCATGATGAACTATAACCAATTTCTTGGGGTTAGGAGATTCAGTCTCCCAAATTACTAAGGATTACAGGTATACACCACCACATCCGGTTATTTATTTTTTTTTTACTTTTTTTTTGTAGACATGAGGACTTGCTATGATGCCTAGGCTGGTCTCGAAATCCTGTACTCAACCAATTCTCCTGCTGTGGGCTTTCAAATTGCTAGAGTTACAGGTGTTAACCACTGCATCTGAGCAAAATTGATTGAAATATTAGACTCAGAGAAAGTAAAAGCTGTCAAATTTTATTAAGGGCAACTCTACGCTTAAATTACAAAATTCAGTATATTTATTGATTTTCCTTTTGATTTTTGAGTACTTCTCTTAATATCAAATCCCAGTTTTATAAATTAATCATAAAGCAATTTTTCTTTCTCTCCACTTCCCCCATTATAGTAAGTGTCTGGATTGTATTATTTTGACAGCAAACCTAGGGACTGCTGTCTAGACTTTATAATTTATTTTATTTTTCATCTTTTCATTAACTCAAAATATATTTTACTTAATATTAATATTATAAATTTATTTTATTGTACTTACATTTTTAGCAATGAATTGACAAACTTTAATATATTCATTTTTTCTTTTTCCACCTCTTAACCAAAAGTTTCTGTTTTAAATTTGTTTCAAATAATTGACATTACATAATTTCCATGTTAAATAACCAAGTATACTGCAAGATAATTAAAATAATTCCCATTGAAAATGCCTCAAACTGAACAAATAAACATTAGACTACATAGACCTATTGGTATAGTTGGCCATTCTAAGCTGGTGTTTAGCCCTACCATGAGCCTTCTACTTCCAATAATAGCACACTTGTCTCAGATGCACTAAGTTTCAATAATCCGTAGAATGAAACAACTGTTTGCCTTTACGTGCTTGACTTCTAATAGAAAAATATGTCTTTAAATATTTCTTCCTGTTTTTAATATACATATATGATTTAGAATGAGATGGGGTAAATAAATTATAACATATCCATATGATGAAATACTATACTGGCATTGTTAAATAAATTATAACACCCACATATGATAAAATACTATGCTGTCATGTTTGTTGTGCAAATTGAGAAAGTACTTCTAGATGTATATTGCTAGGTGGAAAATAAGAAACAGAACAGTATTTTGTTATTTATATTGAAAATGCACTAAAACTGTAAGCACTTATTTATCAGAGTGAGATTTCTGAAGAAAGATGCTTCATTTCAATCTTACATTATCTGTGCTTTTCAGCTACTGTTGAATATATATTTAAAATGTTATACATTTTCATACACACATAAAATTTGAAATATGCCATCTATTACAGAAACTGAGGAACGAGTCTCAAGTATTTTCATTTATATAACAAACAATATCTATATAGCAATTATCATAGGTTCATACTTTGTCAAAGAATTTTACTAATTTTTTTCTCATTACAGCACTATAAGATTAAGTACTTTCATTACCTCTGATGAAGATAAGGAGATACTGGAGGTTTAAGCTTACAAGTGGCAGAATCAGATTTCAAATTCAGGAAGTCTGGATCTAGAGTCCAGAACTTAATCACAGGAGCACTGCTTTGTATTATCTTATGATATGATTTAAAAAATTTAAAAATGGTTAATTCAGAGTGACAGGTTGAGGATAGACATGTCAAGCCAATTTACAATCTGGTACATCATACTGAGAGCGCATTCCTTTCACTATATATAGATGTGGATATTAATATAGATATTTTCAAGGATCCAGATACAGATATAGATATGTATAGATTTCCCAAAACAGCAAGTAGCCTGAATTTAATTATTCTTAAATTTAATCTTTGTCAGTTTTTCCTAATAAAGCAGAATAAATAATCATAGTCTAATGTAGAAATGCATTCCTTAACAAAGGATACTAAGAACAACCCTCCACTAAAAGACAAACAAGAACACCTCAACAATAATTATAGCAATAATGAGCATGTTTAATTCAAAAAAATTCTTAGCAAAAAGCAAGACTATTGCACTAAAGTGTCTGGGTGGTTTCCAACTGTATGACATGTATCCATTTCCAAAACTGGATATGTATGCATCTAAAGATTTAGCAAAATTAAAGACAGAGATTTTTCTTTGTTTTTTGTCAAAGTTGGTATCTCCAGTTCTGTCAGGAACATCAAAGTTGAACTATTCTCATCCTTCTTTCAGTTCATCTAATCTAGAACCTATCTCTATATCATTGTTAAAATAATTTCTGCTTCTACACCAAATTCTAAAAATTCTGGCTTATCTTTTCTAAGTTAACACTCTTGTGTTACATAAAATGATTAGGACCTAATGAATCAGTGTCAGTACTAAGAAAATAAGGACAACCAATGAATGTAATTGCTTGTCATGGTAAATATTTTAACTACCAATTACATGGATTTTAAGAAGTTGATGGAATATGATAGTGCTACCAGACATTAATTTGAATATTACACTATTTTTTTCCTCCTATTAATGAGAGATGATTTAACTTAAATAATAACTATTAACATTTGTAGTTAGGTGCACATGTAGAATGGTAATCTATTGTTGTAAGAATGAGATATGATGTTAAAATATAAAGCAAACTGCCGGGCTCGGTGGCTCAGCCTGTAATCCCGCGCCTTTGGGAGGCTGAGGTGAGTGGATTGCCTGAGCCCGCGAGTTCGAGACCCGCCTGGGCAGCAAGACCTCATCTCTACAATAAATCAAAAAATCAGCTGGGCGTGGTAGCACGCGCCTGTAATTCCAGCTACTTGGAAGGCTGAGGCGGAAGGATCGCCAGAGCCCAGCAGGTCGAGGTTGCGGTGGCCGGGAGCGGCCACTGCACTCCAGTCTGGGTGACAGAGTGAGACTCCAACTCAAAAAAAAAAAAAATATATATATATATAAAGCAAACTGACTGATATTAAACTTTCTGGCTATTTTATTTTTTTAAAAAGTAGGTATACATGCTCACTTAAACAAGAGTTTGTATGAACATTGTGAAACTATTCGAGGCTGTTAAAAGACATCTTTAAGTTAATGTGCAAGTTAAAAATAAATTAAAAAATGAAAAAAAATCTCAAGTAATTAAATTAGCCATTTCATACCATAAATGAAGGAATAGTGTCTTCTATGAGAAGCATTTTACAACTATTCAAACTTTTACATTTTTGTCTTCTGTTTGTAGCAAGATTGTAATGCAAAAAAAACCTCATCATAATAAGCACATAATAGAAAACTGCTTCTATTTTTGCAATTTCAGAAAACATTTCAAAAAGTTGTCTATTATGTGATCAATAAAAAGTAAATGATTGTAGTCATAGCTCTGTTTCATTTTTCTCTAAAATGTTTCTTCTTCAAATGATCTAACCAAAAAAACAAAAGCTTTAAGCAAATAACATGGAAATTGAAGTTTACAATTCTATCATGCTTACATTTAAATGATTATTATAAGCTGTATATGGTTAGAATCTTCCTGATTTGTATGATGCTTAGAACTTTTCAGAAAATGTTTCACATATATTTCCCATCACTAGGGTCTTTCTAACCACTCTTCCCCACAAATTACTGATTGACATAATTTTATTCATCTTCTTAACTTTTTTTTTTTTTTTTTACTTTAAAGATGTAGGGTATAAATCAGGGTTAGGTATGTATACAAATGTACACGATGGAATATTACATAGCCATAAAAGAGAACAAAATCATGAATTTCACAGCAACCTGGATGGACTTAGAGGTTATGATACTGAGTGATATTTCATGGAAACAAAGAACTGAGTATCACTTGTTCTCACTCATAAGTGAACCTTGAACAATTATCGTAATACTATAAGAAAAGGATTCACAGTAGTGGGAAACTGCCAGGAGGGGAGTGGGGAAGCGGGATTGGTAGTGGGAATCTGCCTTGGGAAAGGGGGCACGCCTCATCAAGAAGGGTACCTGCATAATGAACATTTGCTTGTTGTTGTTGTTGTGATTTTCCTTTTAATTATTTTTTTTTATTTTAAAGATATGGGGTACGATTCAGGGATAGTATTAGAGTATTATTATGGACTCTAAGTCCATTCAAGTTGCTGTGAAGTTCATAATTTTGTCCTTCTTTGGCTGCATAATATTCCATCATGTACACATATCACATTTTTTTTTTTTAAATCCAGTCTTTTTTAATGGGTTGCATGGTTGGTTCCATGTTTTCACTATTGTGAATAATGTTGCTATAGACATGTATCTGTAGGTATCTTTTTCATAGAGTGATTTGAGTTCATCCAGGTATATTCCCAGCAGGGGGATTGCAGAGTCATATATATGGAAGGTCAATTTTTAGATCTTTTAGGAATCACCACACTGTTTTCCACAGAGGTTGTACTAGCTTACACTCCAACCAACAGGGTAGAAGTGTTCCTTTATCCCCACATCCCCTCCAGTATCTGTGGTTTTTGAGTTGTTGATAATGGTCATCCTGATCAAGTTAGGTGTTATCTCAGCGTGGTTTTAATTTGCATGTCTTAGATAACTAATAAGGCTGAGCATTTTTTCATATATCTGTTGACTGCTCATATTTTTTTCTCTCTTTCTGTTTTTGTTTATGTTTTCATACTTGCTTTGTTTCTGTTATTTTAACGTGGTTTTTTCCCTGGTTTTGTATGGGTTTTTTTGAGGACAAGTACATCAACAAGGGTTTTTGTTTGTAGACTGTCTGTTTGCTTTTGTTTTATTTAGTTTTTCCCTGTCTTTGTTTGTTTCTCTGTTTATTTGTTAGTTGGTATGCCTGTTTTCTCTCTTCTCTCTCTCCACCTTCCTTTTGACTTCCTTCTTCCTTTTTCCATTCTTTTCCTTTTTCTTATCTCATTTTGCTTTCAGGGGGCAAACACACCCTCATTGCATGGATAGATTGCAAGGCAGAGGAAAGTGGGTTCCAGAGGGTTCACATACCTGTCGGCAGAGACGGGGACCTGTAGATAACTTTTGAATCACAGCTCTCTTCTTAATTAAATCTCAAAACTGCAAAAAGCACAACCCCCCACCCCGGGCCAGCTTCAAAATTGAAAAAAGTCAGAGGCTCTATATCTTTGTTCTTTTTTTTTCACTGCACACAAGACTAATAATTAAAATCCCAAATGATAAGAATTCAAGGCACCTTAAAAATAAATACAATAATTATTTGTAAAAATGTTATTAATCACTTTTCAATTAAATATATTATCATTTTACAAATGAAGAAATTGAGGCTCAAAGAGAATAAACATTTCCCCAAATTTTCATAACTTTTCTTGTTTAAGATTTCTTTATTCTTTAAGAGATTTCTTTTGTAAAATATATTAAATTATTAAAAATAATATCATACCTAAAATTAAAAACTATTTTGGAATTTAAATTAGGTACAATTTATATAAAAATCCCTAAAAATATGACAGTTTTTTTATTTTAAAAATTAAAATGACTATTTTATAATATAAGGCATATTGTTTATTTGATATAGATATGACTTACGGAAAAATGTCTTGGCAAAGGATACAAAAGTTTTCTATTTTCTCTTTTTATGCTGATGTATCTGTTAGTTTCTAATTGCCAATAAAGGAGACACAGTTGAAAGCACAATGTAATACACAGCCAAAGAGCTATTTTTTTTTTTCAATTTACCAGTAGTGAACATTGTTTTAAAATTAACTTTTATGTATCTGTCATTACCAAATATTTTGAAGCACACTTTCTTCAGTAGGAAAGAGTTGGTGTTTGAACCACGAAGAGACGATTTATTAAAATTATCTTTAACTACCTTAGTGTAACACTGGGCAAATAGCTTATTTTCTTTGAGCCTCAAACTTCTCACTTGTAAACTGGTAATATATCTAATACTAAAATACAAGTTATATCCCTGAAGATAATTATAGCATTTATTTTTAAGGTGCCTCCATTTCTATCATTTGGAATTTTCTTAATTGCTTTGCATTAAAAAATCAGGTTGATTGGTAATTTGTCAGGAAGAAAGGTGAAGATCTTAGGGATATGAGAAATGTGTATGAAATATAACTTTAAAAATTCTAAGGTGTTCTGAGTTTTACTAAAAACAAAAAATTAAGAAAATAATTTTTAGAAAAAAATGCACAATTGTTTTCCTTAAGCTTGCACAATTCTGCATTTAAAACATATTTCTTACTGAATTGCACGTTGTCAAAGGATTATGGCTTATTCTCATGAAACAATTACTTCTGAGACAATAGACGTTTCCAGGAAGACTGTTCACATATGGCTGTTAATTTCTATATACAGGAAAGTGTAGTTTACTTGTGAATAAAGTGTTTTTATGATAGATAAAAACGTGAATTGAAAAATTTCCAGTCACCACATTTAAATGTTAAACCATTCTCAGAATAATTTATCCTTATGTGTTTCACCTTTGAATGTGAGTAAAAATAAAATAAAAGGTATATTATTTAACAAATAGTGTAAAAATTAGAAATGTATTAAAAATTATTTAAGCTGTTAAATTAGTGAATGTAAATATGGAAATCAGCACTTTTAATAGCTATAAGGTTTTTTTTTTTTTTACTGATTTTAGCTGAACTTGTCTTCGAGCATAATACGTTGCAATGGAGCCTTTTATTTTAGCAATATGCCATCTCAGCATCCTGCAAAACAACAACAAGTTAGAAAAAAAATTCAGAGGCCAAAAATCACATGCAAGTAAGGAAGCAAGCATGACTGGTGGATGCCCAGGGAACGTGTATTAAACCTAACTTGCCTAGATTTTTCTTTTTAACAATATCCAAGGAAGGGAGATAAGACTGCAACCTAACAACAGTGGAAATCAGGCACAAAGGCACTTGCATGAAGCTAACTCCAAAAAGCTAACTCCAAAAGTATATAAACTAAAACAATAACTACAAAGAAAAAGAAGGCAAGAAAATGTGCATGTTGGGCCATTGGACTCTCCTCAAAGTCTGTAATCACAAGCCAGCCTTGGAACGGGCACCTGGCTAGAATTCATAACACCTATGTTATCAGCTATACTTTCCCCAACATCCCCACTTAGACAAGGCCTTCATCTAAATTGATCTTCCTAACGTATTTATGAAAGCAAATGCAAAATTTCTCTTCAGGACTTATTATACTTTCGTTAAATTTTCTTTAAAAACACTCGCCTCTTCTTTCTCTCTCCTGTTCTCTTTCACACACATGCACACACACACCACTACCACCACCTCCACCATAAGCAGGAATCAGAAAGAAAATAAATGAATTTCACAATCAGAGCCAACAACTCTACAAATAGTAAATTTAGCAATTATGTAAAATAAGATAAAAATACAATATCAAAGAAACGAAAGAGGGAATATGAATTACAAGTTCAATGAATGGTTTAGACAGCACATTAGGGGTCAATAGAAAATAAATGAACTGGAGGATTGCTTTGTTAGATGCCAGAGAGTCAAATATAAAAGCATGTCAGAGAAGTTATAGACAATAAAATTGCAGAGAGAATGATACCATAGTAAATGGAGAAGAGACAATATTTGAAGAGACAAATTATAAAAATCATTGAAAAAATAAACTTCTGATGCAGGAAGCCCAACCTATCACAAACAACATTTAAAACATAGTATAACCCATACCAAACACATTGTAGTGAATTTTTGAAACATTACAAATTAAGAAAAGCCTTTAATAATAACCTGGCAGAAATAACAGCTAAAAAGTATTTTTAAGACAGAAAAAAACCTACGTTTTCAAATGCTTACAGTTTACCATTAAAAGACTCCTATTAGAACAATATTTAAAGAATGGTGAGAAAGAAGGAAAATAGTACAAGAGAAAGATCTATAAATTCAAGGAAGAACAATGTGCAAAAAAAGAAGTAAAATGAAAGCTGCAGGAACCAGCATCATAGATAAATGCAAAAAAAATACCTTTATCTACCAAAAAAAATTAATATTTTTTTCCTAGAAATGATCCATAATTATTATTATTATTACTTTATTTTTATTTTTTTTTTGAGTTGGAGTCTCACCCAGAGTCCACTCTGTCACCCAGACTGGAGTGCAGTGGCTGCTCCAGGCCACCGCAGCCTCGACCTGTTGGGCTCCGGCAATCCTTCCGCCTCAGTCTTCCAAGTAGCTGGAACTACAGGGGCACGCTACCACGCCCGGCTAATTTTTTGATTTATTGTAGAGATGAGGTCTTGCCAAGTTGCCCAGGAGGGTCTCGAACCCGCGGTCTCAGGCAATCCACTCACCTCAGCCTCCCAAAGCGCGGGATTACAGGCTGAGCCACTGAGCTCGGCTTGACCCATGATTATTAAAAGAGTAAGATAAAGGGTACATCTATACATTTTTATAGGGGATAGACAACATTTTTTCATGTTCTGAACTGTGTAAAATTTGAGGAGAAAATTAAGTGGTATTTTGAAAATATTTCTGCACTTCAAAAACTCACGTTCATAAATTCATAATTCAAACAAGTAACCCAAAACTTTGCTTGGCATAATTTAGAAACGATAATCTAAGAGCCCAAATGCGGCTGACTAGATTAATTGCAAATAAAGTTGAAGTAATACACTCAGCGCTACAAATTCAAATTTTATCTATTATATGTTAATGATCACATTTTCTTTTTAAAATTTAAAAATTAATATTATTTTTTGTAGAAGTAAGGTCTCCCTATGTTGCCCAGGCTGATTGAACTACTGGCCTCAAGTGATTCTTGTGCCCTCAGCCTCCTGGGACTATTGGTGTGAGCTGCTGCACTATGCCTAACCACATTTTCTAATGGGGTACCATAACATAACATTCATTATACTTTTAAATGATTACAAATGATGTTAAATGTTATAAAAGGCTGACATTTTAGATATTGATAAACACTAATTTAAAATCTCATTATAACTTTTAAAAATAATTGGTATAAATTTTAGCTCATTTAAAACATTTTTCTCTAGAATCCTTGTAACAGCCCATAATAATTTCATTCTGATAAAGCACAAAGAATAATTAATGCATGTTCAGCTGCACAAGTCAGAATAAATTTTACTTTGTAATTTTAAAAACCTGTAGATATCCAGAAATAAGGATAAAGAATTAAAAGCTTTTAGCCGGGCTCGTTGGCTTAGCCTGTAATCCCGTGCTTTGGGAGGCTGAGGTGAGTGAATTGCCTGAGCCCGAGAGTTCGATACCCGCCTGGGCAACTTGGCGAGCCCTCATCTCTACAATAAATCAAAAAGTAGCCGGGTGTGGTAGTGCACGCCTGTAGTTTCAGCTACTTGGAAGGCTGAGGCAGAAGGATCGTTGGAGCCCAGCAGGTCGAGGCTGCGGTGGCTGGGAGCGAGCCACTGCACTCCAGTCTGGGGGACAGGGTGAGGCTCCAACTCAAAAAAAAAAAAACTTTGTTACAGCTCTACCTCTGTCCTTATCTCTAAAAAATATTGTTGTGGGGCATTTTGTAAGGATACTCAATTTGACATCGAATGACATTGAATAAGGATGCCAAGTACAACCTTACAAAGCACTGTATACTTGCAAATCATTTTAATGTTTGCTTAACGATTAAATACTTATCAACTTATCTGGTTATTAAGAAGTTAATAGCATATTGTATAGTCAATGAAATATCAACTCAAAATAGCAACTTAGTGTGTTTATTAAGTAAAAGGCATGCCTAGGTTGCTACTTAATGTCCAAAAGGAATATAACAAACACATGTATAAGAAAAAGAAGGATTATGAGAAGGAATGCTTTAGTTGCATTTTATTGGTGAAAGAGACTATAAAATTAATTAAGACGTCTGACTTCACTTTCAGGTGACTACATAATAGAAAACTAACATAATATAGTTAGAACAGTGGGTAAGTAGGAGAAAGTCAATAACATCTTTACTCAATTTGTCATTGAATGATTGTTGTTAATTTTCGCTAAGTCTCATAACAACGTATTGTATTCCCTGCTTTATAGTTTAAATTTGCTTTAATTTTGCACAAAATTTTGTTTTTGTATTAAAGAAACTTTTATAAATTTGGTCAACAACACTTTATCTCTCTTTTTTTTTAATTTAAATTTTATTTTAAAATTGTGTGATATTATCCCAGGATTTTTTAGGGCTTTTTTCTTTCCTTTTTATACACAATCCTCTAAAGGATAGTAACACATACAATGTACATTTATATTCCCCGGAAAAGATACTTTTCAAAACTGCTCTTTTGGCTCCCACATAATTCCCAAGTCTCTTCATTTTATGTCTTCAAAGTCAGTGCTGTGATCCTTCAGGTTGCAAATCTGTTATCAATAATATCCAATACAGGTTAGACATTCTCCCTCTGGTGTGAATCCTCGTTTATATGCTCTTTGCTTCTCCTCTGCTAGAACCTTAACAGAGTTTCCTCTACTACACTCAATCCAAAGTTAACCAAAGCTAACTATGAAAAGACTCATTTTAGAAACTTACTCTGTTGTTTATTTCCTCACTTAAAATATTTATTTTAAAGTTTGCGATAGTTTATGTACACTAGTTTTGTTGTAGGCAGGGAGAATAGGTGAGGCTATTTGTTTCCCTTGATATTTGCAGTTCCTGAAGGATATGGCCTTCATATTTCTATGGAAACTGAAATGTGAAAGCATGAAATTTTCAAGTGACCAGGCCAGTTATAGAAAATGTTTAACATTTCAGTGTTTTCTTGTTTCGGGGATAATTTGCTTTGTTCCCCTATTCTTTTATTCCCTATAAAGAAGTTAAATCTGGGACAAATATTTTTTACAAAATAAATTATACATGAATTTGTATACTTCACTTCTCCTCATAATGTAAGGTGGTAAATAATGTAAATTGCTTCCCTATCAATGCAATCAATTTCATGTATGTGGTTACATTAATGACAAATTAATGATATCTCTACTGTGATTTTTTTCTTTGCAATTAGCAGTTAATAGATGGAAAAAATTCAGTCAGTCACACAAAATGTAATTATGTAAAATTTTATGTGAGTATGTAAAAAGTAAATCTCTAAAAAATTCTCTACCACCGTCTGATAAAAAATGAGGAAAAATGTATTTGAAACTTCAGTGAAAATTCACACCTTTTATATTCAATTATCATCACTAAAAATGTCAATGCAAAATAAGTCTTAACATACTTGAAAAATTATTTAGATCATATTACCTATCTTTTTTTTTTTTTTGAGTTGGAGTCTCACTCTGTCGCCCAGACTGGAGTGCAGTGGCCGCTTCTGGTCATCGCAGCCTCAACCTGCTGGGCTCCGGCGATCCTTCCATCTCAGCCTTTCGAGTAGCCGGAATTACAGGCATGCGCTACCACGCCCAGCTGATTTTTTGATTTATTGTAGAGATGAGGTCTCGCTGCCCAGGCGGGTCTCGAACCCGCGGGCTCAGGCAATCCACTCACCTCAGCCTCCCAAAGGCACGGGATTACAGGCTGAGCCACCGAGCCCGGCTCATATTACCTATCTTTTTCAGAATTTAAATACACAAGAATTGAGTAGTGTTCTAATATTACATTTTTCCTATATTAAATTTTATTGTTGTATTGATGAAATAAATATGCAGAAAACTTAGAAAGGAGGGCAGAAAAAAAATTACCCCACCAAATAGCATGCAGTTTGTCAGAGAAAATGTAAGTGATAACTACAAGAAAAAGGATAATGTTTACTTGGAGTGAGGAAAGTATAATAAGGGCCAAGCAACCAAATATGACAAACTACAAAACAAATATTATATTTAATTATATTTGATAAAAATTACTCAAAACATTAACAGTTGGAATAAAGAAAGCTATAATATTCAATGACTGGAAAACAACATAGTAATATTTTTACTGTCCTTTAAAACAATTAAATCCAAGGAAATAAAGACAAGAAGTTTGTTAGCAAATATAGGCTTAGGAATAGTTAATATCTGCCACCCCACCACTCAAATGCCCTCTCTCATTTTTTTTAACGTTTTTTTAATTTTAATTTTTATTATTTTTTATTATAAAGATGTGGGATACAATTCAGGGTTAGGTACACAAACGTAGATTATGCAGGTACCCTTGTTGATAAGATATGCCCCTCCCTCCCCTAGCAGTTTCCCTCAACTGCCAATCCCATCCCCCTCCCCTGACAGTTTCTCACTACTGCCAATCCCTTTCTTATAGTATTATAATTGTTCAAGGTCCACTTATGAGTGAAACATATGATACTCAGTTCTTTGTTTCTGTGATAGATCACTGAGTATGATTGACTCCAAATCCATTCAAGTTGCTGCAATGTCCATATGTTTTTCTTTAAGGCTGAATAATATTTCATTGTGTATATGTACCACATGTCTTTTATCCATTCAAGGTTCAGTGGGCAACATGGTTGTTTCCATGTTTTTGCTATTGTGAATAGAACTGCAACAAACATACATCTGCAGGTATCTTTTTTGTAGAATGATTTGAGTTCCTCTGGGTATATTCCCAATAGGAGAATAGCTGGGTCATATGGACAGTCAATTTCTAATTCTTTCACAAATTGTCACATTGTCTTCCAGAGAGGTTGCAGTAGTTTGCATTCCCACCAGCAGTGTAGAAACATTCCTTTTTCTCTGCATCCTTGCCAGCATGTTGTTGTTTGTTTTATTAATGATGGCCATTATTACTGGGGTTAGGTGGTATCTCAATGTGGTATTCATTTGCATATCTCTGATGATGAGTGAGACTGAGTACTTTTTCGTGTGTCTGTTGGCTGTCCATATATCTTCTTTTGGGTAGTGTCTATTCATGTCTTTTGCCCATCTTCTAAAAGATCTTTGTCAGATATACAGTTGGCAAATATTTATTTTCCAATTCTGTGAGTCGTCTCCCTGCTCTCTTGATGGTTTCTTTTGCTTTGCAGAAACTCGTTAATTTGATGAGGTCCCACTTGTCTGTCTTATCTCTTAAGGTATTGGCCTTTAGGGTTCTGAATAGGAATTGGTTGCCATTTCCAATTTCCTTAAGGGTGTCTCCTGCGTTTTCTAAGATTCTTAGAGTTTAAGGTTTTACATTTAAGTCTTTGATCCATTTAGAGTTAATTTGTGTGTGGTGATAGGTAGGGTTCCTGATTCAATCTTCTGCATGTTGTCAGCCAGTTTTCCCAACACCATTTACTGGATAGGTTCTCCTCTCCCCAGTGGTTGTTGTTGGAGGCTTTGTCAAAGATGAGTTGGTTGAGAAATTGAGGCTTTGCTTCTGGAACCTATATCTTGTTTCATTGGTCTATGTGCCTGTTCTTGTACCAATACCAGGCGGTTTGAAGTCTAGAAGTGTGATACCTCCTGCTTTGTTTCTTTTGCTAAGGATTGTTTTAACTATTCATAGTTGTTTATGTTTCCATATTAATTTCTGTATTGTCATTTCCAGGTCTGAGAAGAATGATTTTGGTAACTTAATGGGTATTGCATTGAATATGTACATTACCTTTGATAGGTTGGTCATCTTAAGAATGTTGTTTCTTCCTATCCATGAGCATGGAAAATTTTTACATTTGTGTCTTCTTGGATTACTTTGACCAGTATTTTGTAGTTCTCATTGTAAAGGTCTTTCACTTCTCTGGTTAGGAAGATGCTGAGGTATTTCATTTTTGTGTGTGGATATTGCGAATGGGATTGTATTTTCAATTTGGGTCTCTGCCTCCTTTTTGTTGGTGTATAAGAATGAAACTGTCTTTTGCATGTTTATTTTGTACCCCAAGACTTTGCCAGAGTCCTTTATCCATGCAAGCAAGTTTTTTTAACAGATTCTCTTGGATTTTCAAGGTATAGGATCATATCATCTGCAAATAGGAATAACTTGACTTCCTCTTTTCCTATTTGGACACCCCTGATTTCCTTCTCTTGTCTAATTGCCCAAGCTAGGACTTCAATACAATGTTGAACAAGAGGGGTGAGAGTGGGCAGCCTTGTCTTTTCCAGTTTTCAGGGGAAATGTTTCCAGTTTCTGTCCATTTAGCAATATGTTATCTGTGGGTTTATCATAGATGGCACTTACTATTTTGAGGTATGTTCCTTTTATACCTTGTTGGGAGCCAGCCAAGGAGGCCCACTGAGCGTTAGGGATCAGGAAGGGCCGTTGACCCCAAGACCACTAGGATGTGTTCGGGAGCTATTGACCCCATTTCCTCCCCCTTTCTACTCAGCACTACCCAGATTAAGCTCCTGTGAGCTCAAAACATAAAAACTCTGAGACCGGGATGAACACAAGCTAACTTTAGAAGCTCATTGCTCCCATTCTTCTACAAACTGCAGTTTTGGCTTTCACACAACTTATAATTCAAACTCGTGTCACATCTAAGAGCCTTAGTATTGGTCACAGGCTTCTGGGTCATGATCTTAGGATTTATTGAAGGTGTAAATTGTAGAATATAGTTTTAGAAGACAGCCATTTTGTTGAAAGAATGCGACTGGGTTACTTGCAGGTAGCCCACTGTGAACTTTGGACTGGGCCACATTCCAAACATTCTGGGATGGGCCACTTTTATTTGTAAAGTAAATACTTAAGCTTCTATAGAATTGTTTAACTTGGCATAAATCAATCAGTTCAGGATGAAAAAGGTTTATAGAATATGTCAGTCAAAGATTAGGTTATCCTTTGTTATGGGATTTTAAGATTATCATATGAAAAGGGTTTAAAGGTAATCATTGATTAAGTTTTCATGGATTAAGGTTTCTGGTGGGTGGGGAATGCTCCTTCCACATCTGACTTCGTGTATAAAAGACCCGTTGTAATTCCCAATAACACACATTGCTTCTGCAAGAGACAGGGGTCCAGCCTCTTTCTCTCTCTCCCTCTTTCTCCTTCCCCCCAATCGCTGATGCCGTCTCCACCTTTGGGGTACCCTGAACCTGGCTGGTGCTGGTCTCCAGCAATACCTAGGTGTTTGAGGTATTTATCAAGAAGGGATGCTGGATTTTATCAAAAACTTTTTCTGCATCTAATAATATATCATGTGGTTCTTGTTATTACATATGCTGATTTATTTAATTATATTTATGGTCTTGCGAATGTTGAAACAACCGTGCATCCTGGAGATAAAGCCTACTTTGTAATAGTTGATGATTTTTGAGATATGTTTTTGGATCCAATTTGCTGGAATCTTGTTGAGGATATTTGCATCTTTGTTCATAAGGGATATCAGTTTGTAGTTCTCTTTTTTGTTGTTGGATCTTTACCCAGTTTGGGTATCAGTGTCATGTAAGCTTCATAAAATAATTTGGGGAGAATTCTATCTTTCTCAATTGCCTGGAATACTTTCAATAGGATTGGTATCAGCTCCACCTTGTACGTTTTGTAGTATTCTGCTGGAAAGTCATCCAGTCCAAGGCTTTTTCTTTTTTTTGTCGGCAGTTTTTCTTATTACAGAGTCAATTTCCTGTTATTGGTCTATTTAGTGTCTCGGCGTCTTCTTGTTTCAACCTGGAGAAGTTGTGATGTCAGAAAGTCCTCCTTTTCATTTAGGTTATCAAGTTCATTCCATACATGTGTACCTAGTAATCTCTGAAAATCATTTGTTTTTCTTCAGGGTCAGTTGTGACCTGATCTTTTATATATGCTTCTGTTAATTTGGGCTTTTTCTCTCTTTTTGTTGGTCATTCTGACAAGGGGGTCCATCAATCTTATTAATTCTTTTAAAGAACCAGCTTTTTGTTTTATTGATGTTTTCTATGATATTTTTTTCTTCCATGTCCCATATTTGGACTTATTTTGGTGATTTGGATTCTTCTGCTAAAGCTGGAGTTTTGATCATCTTCTCTTTCCAGATCCCTTAGGTGATCTTTCCGTTTTCTTGTTGTGTGCTCATAGAGTTATAAATTCCCCTCTTAGAACTGTTCTCAAGGCATCCAAAGGTTTTTTTTGGAGTTGTAGTCTCACTCTGTCACACAGACTGGAGTGCAGTGGCAGCTCCCAGCCATTGCAGCCTCAACCTGCTGGGCTCCAGTGATCCTTCCACCTTAGCCTTCCAAGTAACTGGAACTGCAGGTGCACATTACCACACCCAGCTAATTTTTTGATTTATTGTAGAGATGAGGTCTCACCAAGTTGCCCAGGAGGGTCTCAAACCCACGGGCTCAGGCAATCCACTCACCTCAGCCTCCCAAGGCATGGGATTACAGGCTGAGCCACTGAGCCCAGCTGCAAAAGTTTATGATAAGATATTTCTTCATTTTCATTTATTCCCAGGAATCTTTTAATTTCTGCTTTGATTTTAGTGTTGACCCAGTCATTGTTCAGCATCTTGCAGTTTATTGTCCTTGTCATTGTTAACTTTGAGAAATGCTGTTGGTGTTGATATTTATTTTTATTCCACTGTGGTCTGAGAATGTTCATGGCAAGATTTCAACCTTATGGAATTTATTTATGCTTGATTTATGGCCAAGGATGTGATCGATCTTGAAGTATGTTCCATGTGGTGATGAATGAAATGTATATTTTGTGGTCATTGGGTGGAATAATCTGTAGATATCTATTATGTCCCTTTGGTTGATTGTCAACTTTAGGTTCTATATCTCCTTGTTGATTTTTGGCTTCGATGATCTATCTAGGGTTGTCTGTGGGGGTATTCAAATTCTTTGCTTTAATAGACTTAAAGTCAATATCTTTTTTTGTTAATTTGTAAATTTATAAAGTTGCTTTATGAATGCTGGTGCTCCTGTGTTGAGTGCATATACGTTTAGGATGGTTATATCTTGTTGATGGATTGAACCTTTTATCATTATGTAGTGTCCTTTTACATCTTTTTTTAATTTTTTGAGAGCTTAATTGTTGTTTTGTCTGATATTAAGATCACAACTCCTTCCTTTTCTTGTGATCCATTTGCCTGGAAATGCATTTTCCATCCTTTAACTTCTAGACTGTGTGTGTCTCTTGTGGTAAGAATAGTCTCCTGGATGCAGCAAATAATGGGGTCATGGTTTCTTATCTAGTTTACCATTTTGTGTCCTTTCAGAGGTGCATTTACTCCATTCACATGCAGTCTGATTATTGAAATGTGATTGTTTCTCCCTGTCATGAGGATCTTAAAGTTTTTTATTTGTTTGTTTGTTTTATTGGTTTTGGGGTTAATGTATGTGTGTTTTTTCAAGTTACTTGTTGTGCTTTATTCTCTGTTGATTCTGTCCTCTACTGTTCTCTTGGGAAATGCATGGCTATTTTTTTTTCATTCTTCTGTGCTTAATTCCTTTTTAATTATCTCCTGTAGAGCTGGTCTTGAAGCTTTATAATCTCTTAGGGATTGGATGTGTGGGAAGGATTTTAATTCTCCATCACTGATGAAGCTGAGCTTGGCTAGACAGGAAATTCTTGGTTGAAATTTTTTTTCTTTGAGAACTTTGAATATAGGGCTCCAGTACATGGTACTGTTTCTGCCAATAGGTCTCCTGTTAGTCTAATTGGTTTTCCCTGATAGGTAATCTGACCATTTTCTCTTGCTGCCTTTAGGATTTTTTCTTTTGTGTCTACTTTGTGTAGGCAAATTACTATGTGTCTAGGGGTTGGTCCTCTCATTTGATGTCTTGTGGGGGTTCTCTGTATCTCTTGTGTTTGGTCACATTTTTATTGAGGGGGGGATGTTTTCTTGGATTATCTACTGGAATACTTGCTCCAAGTTGTTCTATATTTTTCTTTCTTCTTCTAGTATATCAATCAGGTGTAGGTTCAGTCTTTTGATATAATCACACATCTCTTGTAGTCTTTGTTCTTTCTTTCTGAGTCTTCTTTCTATGTTTTTTACAGATCTGGTTAATTCCATGTCCTGGTCTTCATGTTCTGAGATTCTTTCTTCAGTTAGATTAATTCTGCTTTCCATACTTGTCATCTTGTTATTTATTTCCTGGATTTAATTTTTTATTGCCAAAATCTCTGTTATAAGTTCTTTCAGTGTTGTATCTTCTCTTTCTTGAGTCTTATTCACTCTTTTCATCCATTTCCTAATCTCAGTTTTATTTTGGGACGACTTGGTGACTTCCACTGTCTGGGCACCAAGGTCTGATTTTTCAGGAGGTTTGTCTTTGGTACACTTGAAATTGCCTGAGGCCTACCTTTGGTTTTTCCTCATTTGTGACAGATCTCTTGTTTTTCTCTTTAGTTCTGTTATTCAGTGTCAGTGAGAGAGGCTTTCCCTTCTGATGTTTACTCAGTCTTCTATTCTTCCCTGATCCAGCCTCTGGATTTGTTCCAATTTGAAATAGGATAGTGAATGGGAAGTTTTGCTGTCATTTGTAATTTTTGAAATTTGAATAAAGTAGGGGGTGTGGCACTAGGAATCAGAGACTACTTGCAATTTAAAGTGTTCACTTAAAGTGGTATGTATTCCCTGAGACCCACTACCCCCACCACTCTATATGATGATGCAAAGCAGAAACCAATGCAAAAGCAATTGAATACATACATACACACACCCAAACACAGTGTAATAATAACAAAGTGAAACAAAACAAACAAAAGCAACAGCAAAAACAAGAAAAACTAAATATACACACACATGTCTAGTGCAAAGTGAATAGAGAAGAAAAACAGAAAGGCCAGAAGAAAATAAAATTTAAAAAGGAGTCAATTCAAAACCTAACACATATATTGACACACAACAAAAACTATGAAAAATGAAAATAAAAAATCCCAGAAGAACTAAAGAACAAAAAACAATGACAACAACAAAATCAGAGGATGAACACTCAATCATTCATATACACACATAAACAGAAAATGACAAATAAAAGAAGAAACAGAAAAGGAAAGAAAAAAAATTGGGGGGGATGTAGGTCAAACCCTAACATACACATTCATTCACAAAAGAAAAATATTTTAAAAAATAGATTAACAAACAGTCAAAAAAAATTTTTTACAAGTTAAAAAATAATTGAAAATTAAAAAAAAAAAACCTGCCCTCTTATTGCAGACTGTGTAATTGTTCCTCTAATCAGGTGTCTCCTGCAGGGCCACCTCTTTCACTCTCCTCTCAGGGAACAAAGTAGGGAAGGAGGAGGGGCAGTGGAGGTGGGTGGGGCTGCAGGCCTCCCCTCCCACTCTTGTATGGTCAGAGAGATTTCCTTGCAGGGGTCCAGCCCCACAAGGGTCATGGGCTTTCCTGAAGGAGAGACAGATAGGTGAAAGGTGAAAACATTATACTCAGACACCTGCTTCCTGAACAGATGGCATTTAATGTTAGCTAAGGGAAGGCTTTTATACCATTTGTAATGGGGCAAGACAAAATTCCTTCACATACATATGCTTTAAAAGTTACCACCATCTAGTTGTCTAGAAGTGACAAACAAGCCAAGAGCCCTATAAACATTCAGACAACGAGTCTTATTCATAAAGTCAAATAGTTTTAGTCCAAAGTCCTGAATTACAGTCCTTGAACTGTCTCCAGAAAGTTTCCAAGTGCAAAGTTCTTCATGTAGCAGTAGTTTTCCTTCTGGGGCTTTATGACCTTCAGAGCTTTGTAATCGCCTTTCTTGTCCAGGTGTCTCCATTACTTTTCTCTTATCCTGCAGTGTTTATTTCTAAAGAGAACTCAAAAGAAGCTTTTAGTAATGTTTCCCAGGCCCCCAAGTTTGCTTTCTGTCTTTAGCTTATTTATCATAAAAGTGTCTGATTAGTATATTATGAATTCAGTGAAAACCCACTCTATAAATGTTAACTTAGAGTTTTAAGTAAAAACCTTAATGATTAATCTTTATCCTAAGTCAGTGCAAACAGTGTTATAAATCAACTACATATCTCCTAGATAAGTGTTAGAACTTATAATAAATTCATAATGAACTTACTATAAACTCATGCTTCTAAAAAACCTTATGTCTAAACACTAAACTACATAATTCTAAATCAAATAAGGAGTGAATATACTTATATCATTTATTACTTAAGCAATATCTAGTAACTTATAACCCAGTGAAAGAAAGCATTCTTGATGTGCTTCAGAGTGTAACCCTTGCATATGTTAGAAAAGGCCAAACGGCGTAGTGGGAAAAGGAAAAATGAACCATTACAATCTCAGGTTAGCTGTGAGTACTTCGCATAAATATGCCATCTTCTTCTTCCACGACTGCACAGAATTTCTTCAGCTGTACCAACAGCAAAGATGGAAGACAGAAGGGCCTCAGCTGCCCAGACTTGCTTTGTGGCTGGGGGTCCTCAGTGCACCTGGACTTCATCAATCAGGCAGGCCTCCAAGGCTGGCTCCCAACATCTCCTCCCATGGGGAGATACAAGATTGTCTCTTCCCCAGGTATGTACTCTCACTGGGGGTGTTCCAGCCAGGCCTATCCTGGAATGGAGTTCTCCTATTACGACTGATGCTCAGGCTCTGCCTGAGTTTGTCCCTCTCAGTTGTGGCCCAGGTGGGTGGGTCTGAAGTTCAGAGGATTGCTGGGGAGGAGGGGGTTGGGGTCAGTCCTGGACTCATCACTGATTTCTTTGGAGTTCTTTCTCATCCTTTTCTGGCCACACCCTTTGTCCCATGGCTGGATCAGGGTGGGGGGTGGGGCATTGAACTCAGCTCTCAACAGGTCCCTCTGAAATTTGTACTCTCAGGATAATCCCTCTGGGCCACGATCAATCCCTGAGTAGTTGATCTGTCAGTCACAGAGATTGGGTCTGTTGCTCCATGGTGAACAAATCAGAGCACTTTCCTGCCCCACTTCAAGATGGTGGTGGGCACCTCTCTTGTCCTCTTTGGTGGGAACTTGCTTCCATACTCATTCCACAGCCCTTGCCATAGTCCTGCCTGGTGCTGAAGTGGTGAGGCAAAGCCAGGAGCCATCAGTTTCTTTCTTGCTTCAATGGTGCGGGAGAGGCTGGGGTGATAGTTTCCACTGCTTTTTCAAAGGAAAACTTCTGTCCGTTTATAAAAAATTAAACAGTAGTACTCAGCTTCTGCGACCTGGGAAGAGCCAGGGATGAAGTCGAGAAGCTGTAGCACCAGCTGTTGCACCAGGGGCCTGGCCACCCTCTCATGAGCCCCACTTAGACAGTCTCTCCCAGCCTTTTCTTCCCAGGGAAGCTTTGTTGATTAAAACGCAAAAAAAAAAAAAAAAAAAAAAGAGAGAGAGAGAGAGAGAGAGAGAGAGAGAAAAGTAAAAGAAAATGGCACTCAGCTTCTGCATCCCAGGAATTGCTAGGGTCCAAGCCCAGCCACTGTGGCCCCAGCTGCTATACCAGAAGAGCCCTGGCTGCTTGCTCCCTAGACCTCACTCAGTCAGCCACTTACATGCCCACTCACTCACCAGCACATACACAACATTCTCCATACACACAATCACTCACATGGGGACTCGCATAGTCCAACTGGCCCGACTGCCATCTTCTTAACCCCCCTGCACACCCTTTCTCTCATTCCCCCTCTCTCTCTTTTCCTTGGTTCTTCATGAACACTAGGAGCCATAGATAAGCAAAGGAACTGGGACTTAAAAAAAAAAAAAGAAGATATCAACAGGGAGATAAAGTATAAAGAAGGTCATAGATATCATCTTGAATGTATCAATTATGAATAATTGGATTTGCAGTAATGTGCATGTCTAATTCAGGTGATCTCCTCTCAAGGTCTTTGATTCTATTTACACAGATATCATTCCAACATGGAATAACTTGGAATTTAGAGCAAAAGGCTGGAATTTGTATTCCAACTTTAACTGCTTTAATACCATAAGCAAATTATTCAGTTTCTCTGTGTTATTTCTCCATGATGCAGTTGATATAATGAACTCCTCAGATTTCAATGAAGATATATACTTTTACTGAAGTAAATGTAGCTCACAGTATAGTAATATAGAAGTATATTTTTTGAAAGGACTATATTAGTTATATTTATTTTAATGAAAGTATATGCATACATGATTGAATTTTGTACAATTGTATTTTTATATCTATGCATTGCAGCCATACAATATATATCTTTTACTTAAAAATGTAACATTTAATGTTTTCTGAAAAATCCATTTTGCAGATTATGATGCATTCACATGAATCTATAACAGCTCTGTATTTATAATACAGATTAAACCTGTGTTTTACCTATATGAACTATTGAGAACGTTCTTCACACTCAATTGAATGAACAACTGAGTAATTTCCTTTGGTAATAGACTAAATTAATCAGAAAACTCTTGTCTTCTAATGTGCCATCCATAATAGATTTTAAAAAGTTTATTCTGTTAGATGGGAATTTTGGTGATGATTGTAATATATCTAAGTGACATTACTTGTCTCTTCCTAATTAAATTGCTACTTTGTTTTCAATTTAAATGCACAGAAAATATAACATTAAGTTTGCCAAAAATAAAGACAATAAATGTGCATCAATGTGATAAAAAATAGATGTTTTAAATAATAATACCTAATTATTATTTTGTTTCAAAGACAAACTTTGTTAATAGATCTCAGAGTCTCCTTTATGTTCCTGTTTTATTTCAACTTTCTTCTTACACAGACCTTGAATTAGTGAGGGTTCTCCAGAGAAAGAAACCAATAGAATTAATAATTGATATAAAAAGGAAGACCCTTTTACATCTAATATTTTCACTATTGAAATGTCATCAAAATAAACTAAGTTTCAGTATCCTACTTTAAGAATTTATAGTTTATATTTTACAAATATGCTCAAATAAAATCAAGAATGTAGTAAAATGCACCTAGTTCTCATTTCAGAGAACTGACAAGTCTCAGGTAATCATATTGCTATTTTTCTTAAAGTTGCACTTTAAATAATTTGTCTATATTATTTAAGATAATTACGTCTAATCTGAATATATACATCTATTTTATATTAGTCAAGAGTTTCTGTGTCTGCTATGGTTCTATACATTTGTATTATTTATCAGGTTATCATGTTGTAATAGAACTCAATTCAGAAACCATCATCTTGAAAAATGTCTATTCAGATCCTTTGCCCACTTTTAAAGAAATTATTTCTTTTTTCTGTTAAGTTGTTTGAGTTATTTATATAGTCTAGATATTTAACCCTTACAAATTTAAGAGTTTGCAAATATTTTCTCCCATTATACAGATTGTCTCAATGTTCAACTGACTGGTCGATTGGTTCCTTTACTGTGTAATTATTCTTTTATAATCAATAGTAAATGTACTAAGACAAAACACCTACTCCACATAGAAGAAAGTTCTCAAATAAACAACAAAATATTGCACCTCAAGGAGCTAGAAATGTAAGGACAAACTAAAACTAAAATTATTAGAAGCAATAAAATAATAATGATCAGAGAAGAAATAAGTAAAATAGAGACTAGAAAAACAAAACAGAAATTCAAAGAAGCAAAGAATAAGGTATTTAAAGAGACATAGTTTAAAAACTTTTAACTAGACAAAAAAATAGATAAAAGATTCATATAAATAAAATCAAAATTGAAAAAAATTGAAATGGATACCTCAGCAAAATGAAAGAGAAAATGATGAAATTTTATAATAACAAATTAAATAACTCAGAAAAAATTTTTATCAAAATTTGTATCACTTAAATATCAAATTAAATAACTTAGAAAAAAATCGATATTTTATTGACACATAAGAACTACCAATATTGAATTATGAAGAAGTAAAATATTTGAACAGGTCAATAATGAGTAAAAAAAACTTAATAATAAAGTCTCTCATCAAAGATCAACCTAAAATGTGATGGCTTCATGGCCGAATTCTACCAAACATAAAAACAAAACAAAACAACCCAAAAAACTAATAACAATTTTTCTCAAACTATTTTAAAAATTCAAAGAGGAAAAAACACTTCCAAATGAATTTTATGAGACCAGTATTATTCTGGTACCAAAGGCAGAGAAGGACACTACAAAAAATAACATTATGGCTCAATATTTCTAATGAACATTAATGCAAAAATTCTCAACAAAACACTCACAAACTGAAATCCACAACACACTAAAAAGATAACTCCTCTAGTAGTTTCATAGCTTCAAGTCTTAGATTTAAATATTTAATTCATTTTGATTTGATTTTTGTATATGGCAAGTTACAGGGATCTAGTTTCATTCTTCTGCATGTGGATATACAGTTTTCCCAGTAGGATTTATTGAAAAGACTGTCTTTTTCTCAGTTTATGTTCTTTGCACTTTTGTCAAAAATTAGTTGACTCTACATTCATGAATTTATTTCTAAGGTCTGTGTCTGTTTCTATGCCAGTACCATGTGGTCTCAGTTTAAATAGCTTGTAGTATAATTTGAAGTCAAGTAGTGTGACGCCTTCAGCTCTTTTTTTTTTTTTTTTCCATTCAGTATTGCTTTGTTTATTCTAGGTCTTTTGTGGTTTCATTTAAATTTTACGATTATTTTATCTGTTTCTGTGAATAATGCACTAGTATTTTGATAGCAATTTTATTGAACCTCTAGACTGCTTTTAGTAATATGGATATTTTAACAGTATGGCTTTTTTTTTTTTTTTTTTTTTGAGTTGGAGTCTCACTCGGTCGCCCAGATTGGAGTGCAGTGGCTGCTCCCGGCCACCGCAGCCTCGACCTGCTGGGCTCCGGCGATCCTTCTGCCTCAGCCTTCCAAGTAGCCGGAATTACAGGCATGCGCTACCACGCCCGGCTGATTTTTTGATTTATTGAAGACATAAGGTCTCGCTGCCCAGGCGGGTCTCGAACTCGCGGGCATAGGCAATCCACTCATCTCAGCCTCCCAAAGGCGCAGGATTACAGGCTGAGCCACCGAGCCCGGCTGACAGTATGAATTCTTTACACTTGGGAAACATTCCAGGAAGTTGGTCTGGGCAAATATTTCTTCAGTAAGACCTTAAGAATACAGGAAAACAAAGCAAAAATGAACACATGGAATCAAATCAAGCTAAAAAGGTTTTGCAAAGCAAAGGAAATAATCAACAAAATGAAGAGACAACTCACAAAATGAGAGAGTATATTTGCAAACTACCCATTTAACAACGGACTAAAAACCAAAATGTAAGGCGCTCAAACAAGTCAATAATAAAATAATAAATAATATCCCAAATAAAAATGGGTAAAAATGGGAATAGTCATTTCTTAAAAAAAATGCAAACGGCCAACCTCTATATGAAAAAAACACATCACTAACCATCAGAGAAATGCAAATCCAAACTACAAGAGCTATTATCTCACCCCAGTTTAGATAGCTTTTACCAAAGAAACAGGAAATATAGGATGCTGGCAAAGATGCAGAGATAGGGGACCCTCCTTCACTGTTGGTAGAAAGTTTAATTAATAAGTGACTGTGAAGCACAGTCTAGAGGTTCCTCACATAAATAAAAATATAGCTACCACATGATCCAGAAATCCCACTACTCAGTATATATATAAATGAAGGAAAATCAGTAGTTAAAAGTTATATCTGTACTCCCATGATTATTGCAGAATTGTTCACAATAGAAAATGTGGAATCAACTTCAGAGTCCATCAATAAATTGATGGATATGGAAAACATGATACATATACACAATGAAATATTATTCAGCCATAATAAAGAATTAAATCTTGTTATTTGCAACATTATGAATGAAATCAGAGGAGATAATGTTAAATAAAATGTGCCAAGAACCAAAGAACAAATATCACATGTTCTCACTTATGTGGGAGTTACAACAAAAAAATTGAACTTGGAAATAAAGATTAGACTGGCAGACACCAAAAGCTGGAAAGGTTAGAGGCAAGAGGGTGGGAGAATAAAAAGAGGATGGTTAATGAATACAATAATAGTGTTAGATAGAAGGAATATGTTCTAATATTAAGTAGCACAATAAGGCAACCATAATTGAAAGCCATTTATTGTGATTTCAAACTTAACAAGTAGATTTGCAAAATTCCCTATATAAAGAAATGATAAATGCCTGAGGTAATGGATACCCCAATTACTCTGATTTGATCATTACACATTATGTGCTTGAATCAAAAATATCATATATACTCCATAAATATGTATAACTTTTACATATTCATAATGTTTTAAAATAAAATTTAAAAACAAAAGATCATTCACCCTAATCAAGTGGAATTATTCCTGAGATACAAGAATGGTTCAACATGTGCACAACAGTAAATGTGATACATCAATTACATTAACAGAATGAAAAATAACTGTGATTATTTTTAAAAATGCAGAAAATAACTGATGAAATTCAACATTATTCTATACTAAAAATAAAAATTCTCAACAAAGTATGTGGAGAAGAAATGAACCTCAACATAATAAAGGTCACGTGTAACATAGCTACTGAAAACATTATAATCAATGGGGGAAAATTTGAAAGCTATTTTATTAGATCCTAAACAAGACAGAAGGCAGGGATGCCCACTATTTTCACTTCTATTCAAGTGTTACTAAAAGTCCTAGGCATCATAGTTAAGAGAAAAAATGAAAAGATACCCACATCGGAAAGGAAAGGAGTGATTAAAATTGTTTCTTTTTTCAGGTAACATGATATTATACATTGAAAACCTTAAAGCCTGGATAAAAAAAAAACAAAAAAAAACACAAAACCTTTGAATGTAATTGTTATATTTGGTAAAGTTAAAAGATATACAATCAACATACAAAAAATCAGGAGTTTTCTATATGCTAATAGTGAACTGTCTGAAAAATCAAGACAACAATCACTTTTACAATAACATCAATAAATATAAAATATTTAGAAATATATTTAACCAAATAAGTGAAAGATTTCCATACTGAAAATTATAATACACTGATGAAAGAAATTAAAGAAAACACAAATAAATTAAAAGAAATTCTGTGTTCATGGATTGAAAGAATTAAAATTTTAAAATATCAATATTATTCAAAATTATCTATAATTTAATGTAATATCTATGAAACTATCAATGACATTGTTCACAGAAACAGAAAAATCAAACCTAAAGTTTATATAGAGTTACAGAAGATCCCAAATAACCAGTTATTTTGAACAAAATGAATAAATCGAGAAGCATTACACTACCTGACTTAAAATATACTACAAACTATGGTAAACAAAACATCATAGTACTGGCAAAAAAACAGATATATTGACCAGAAATAAATCCACACACTGCCAGGTGATTTTCAATAAAGTGCCAAAAACACACAATGGGGAAAGGACAGCCTTGTCAATAAATGGTACTGGGAAAACTGGATAACCAAATGCAGAAGAATAAAGCTAGACTCCCATCTCTCATTTATAAAAATCAAATCACAATAGATTAAAGGTTTAAATGTGAGACCTGACTATAAAACTTCTATAAGGAAACCTAAGTGAAAACCTCGCTCAAAAGTGTAAAAAGCAACAAAATAAAAAATATACAAATGGAATTTTATCGAACTAAAAATATTTATGCCGCAGAGGATACAACCAACAGAATGGAGAGGCAACCTACAGAATGGAAGAAAATATTTGCAAGCTACATATCTGATAAGTGATTAATAATTAAAACATAGAAGAAATACAAATTCAGTAGCAGAAAATCAACCCAATGATTAGAAAATGGGCAAAATGATTTGCATAGATGTTTTTCAAAAGTAGATATACAAGTGGTCAAAAGGTATGTTAAAAAATATTCAACATCACTAATCATCAGGAAAATGCAAATTAAAACCACAATGAGATATCATTTTACACCTGTTACAATGAATATTGTCAAAAAGACAAAAAAAAATATGTGTTGGTGAGAATGTAGAGAAAATGTAACACTTACACACTATTGGTAGGAATATAAATACGTACAGCCATTATGGAGATTTCTCAAAAAATTAAAACCAAAACTATGGTATGATCCAGCAATCTTACTAGTGAGTATATATCCAAAGGAAATGAAATTAGTGTGTCAAAAAAAGATACCTACATTTTCATGCTTATTGCAGCACTATTCACAATAGCTAAGATATAGAATCAACCTAAGTGTTCATCAACAAATGAACTGATAAAATGTGATATGTATACACAATGGAAGTATTATTTGGCAGCAAAAATAAATAAATAAATAAAATCCTGCCTTTTGTTACAACATGCATTAACCTGGAAGATAACTATAATAAGTGAAATTGCAAGGCACAGAAGGGCAAGTGCTTCATGTTCTTACTAATATGTGAAATCTAAAAAAAGTTGATCCCCTAGGGTAGATGGTAGAATGATTACCAGAGGCTGCAGTGATATAGTCTGAGTAGCATTAGGGATATATTGATCAAAGGATACAAAGTTACAGTTAAATGGGAGGATTAAGTTTAAGAGATATTGTATAACAAGGTGACTATAGTTATTTACAATACATTGCATCTTGCAAAATGACATGAGTGGAAGACAAATGTATTCATCACAAGAATAATATCTATTTGAGATCATGCATATTTTTATTATGTATACTTAGCAATTTCACAATGTGAATATACTTCAAAACATCATATTGTGCACAGTAAATATAAATAATTTTATCTGTCAATTTATAATAAATATTTATAAAATAATGAAAATAATACCAACTTTGTTGTTTCTGCATATTACATTTAAAATTACATTAAAAGCAAGAGGCCTGAATCATAGTAGTGTTAAATAAAACACTTTTTTTGGTGTGTGATTATGGTTAATTTGATCTGGAACAATGAAACCCTGAAAATTATAAACTATTCCAATTTGTTTGCAAAAGTTTTCTTAAGATTTTTTCTGTCTCATAATTATTCCTTGACTTTAAAAATAATTTTGTTTTCTACTGTTTGAAGAACAATTTGCCATCTGCCATTTCTAGATATGAAAACTAATTGTTAATTAATGTGACCGATGTCTACAGAACTACTGAGGATGCCTTAAAGTCAGTCTTTGTGACAACCTCTTTTCCATATCTGTGACTGATTAAGCCTGTCTATATTCACATGTTGCCTCACCTGATAGTTATGAAACACACAGAAATTTATTTCATAGTTTATAAAATAATTATGGATCTAAACATTCCTGGACAAACAATTCTTCTGAAAAGAGTTCAAAGTCTGAACTAAATTACGAAAAATATGTTAAATCTACCTCACCAAAATTGCCCACCTGAATGCTTAATGAGACTTAACATCTTGTTTTGGTTGAGATCTGTAAATGTGAAACCTATCCATTACCAGGAAATTAATTCCTCCTTGTCTTTACCAATAATTGTCATGACAGTACATTCTGCTAAATTATATAATTTGTTGATCTTTCTGAGATAAAATTAGTGTTGAAGGATGAGAATGTGAAAGATTTTTATCTTGTATAAGAGCAGCAGTAATTCTCTGAGTAATATTATAGTATTATTCTAATTTAAATTTATGTCTTCAATCGCAAAGGATAATATTTCTTCATATATTGGCAATTACATACAGGAAATTCATTTAGAGATTAATTTGATACCAAAATGTAGAATTACCTAAATAATAGTCATCTTTTTTAGATATTTTTCTAAGCTTTAATACTCTATCATATCATATTTAGGTGTATTCTTTATTATTGTTTATAGACGCAAGAATAAAAATCATCATCTAAATGCAACACAGGTTTTAGATTATTATTTAACAATAACTGACACATAGAAAGTAAATACTAAAGGGAACTAACGTAACAAGACTGTGGTTATCATAATACCTAACCTTTTGAAAATCACTTACTTTTCATATGATATTACAATTGGCTTAGCCCTACCAATTATGGGTTTCTAAAAATAGCTTATTTTCCTTGAAGCTCTCCATGATTCTTGAGTGAAAACTCTCTTCTTTTCTGTGACCACTGTAACCTTGGGCCTCTATCAGATTAACTATTGAATCATTATTTGTTAAATCTCCATATTTTATCTCTATCATAAGTTATATCTCTATTATATCTCTATTATAAGTTATAATATTTTTTAAAATGTATGTATGAATCAATAATAGTCAATTATCTTGTGCTTTATCTATCTATATTTTTATTAAAATGAGATGTGCTGGAGTGATGAAAACAGATCTTTCTCTTAATTTTCCTAGTTTTATTTGCTTTTTCAATACTTTCACTGTTTTTACTATGCTTTTTAAATTTAACGTTTACTTTTTTTTATTAGAAGGCATAAAGCATTTCTCAAAGCAACTTATTTATAAAATAGCCAAAACTAGCTGCTTGGCTGAACTGCATTGCCTAACAACCACTTATTTTGATATAAAATAGTCTTCATGCTCCAATTTCCAAACTCAAACCCTACAATTCTGGGAACAACATAAGAACATTTTCCACTATTGACAGTTTATTTTACCCAAAGGAAATGAAGTCACAATACAATCATATATTTATTTTCCCCAAGAAAGTAAGGGTACAATTTTCAGAGCTCAAAAGACCTTATGTGCTTATATTAAAAGAAAAAATCTGTGTAGTAAATGGTTAAAGTTTTTGTTAATAAAATTTTCACCTAAACTAAAACTTTATTCACAAAATACAATTTAATTAAAGTGTAAAAACTCTAAAAAAAATCAGAAAAGTCATTTTAAAAGGTTAATCACAGAAGTTATAGGTGAAAATTTCTTTAATATATTCATCCTATCAGCAATATAGTTCCCTTAGTATGATATACTTTATCAGAAATTGCTAAGTCTTGTTGTAGTTTTCTAGCTACTTAAGTATCTAAGGGGAAAAAAAGAAGAGTTAAAATAATACAAATGATTTAGAAAATATCAGATCAAGGAAAATAAAGACCAGGAATAAAAAGAAAGTTTCAAATAATTAATGCATACTTTTTTTTCAACTGATACTAGACTATCAGTTGATTAAGAAAAATTAGCTATACTTGAATCTCAAATGCACACTTTTGCCAAAATCATCTTATTATAAATTTATGAATCAAAATTACTTTCTGTTCACTTTCCTATTTAAGTTTTTCTAATTTGATATTATTATTTAGACTAAAGGAAAAAAGGCTATTTTAGTGTCTTTAATCAACAACTTGAGTGTATATTAGAGTTAAATATTATGATAACCACAGTCTTGTTAATTTAGTTCTCTTTAGTATTTACCATTTACATAACAGTGATTATTACATGTATAACCTGTGCTGCATTTAGATGATGACCTTTATTCTTGCATCTATAGAAAATAATAAAGAATACACTAAAATGTGATATAAGGTATTACATCTTAGAAAAATGCCTAAAAAGATGACTCTATTATTGACTATTATCTATGATCTATTATGACTCTATTGGATAATATTTTTGAAATGTAGAATTGTAGTATCAATTTGTACCGATATACAGAACAAAATTTCATGGGTGAGACAAAGCAATCTTGTTTTTGAATCTCTACATATAGTTTAGATTCCAATGTAACAAATGACAAACCAATGTTATTATCTGTAGCAAGAACTGATGAAGTTATTGTATATGGAAGGGCTGTCATTTGTTGGAATAGTTTAAGCATAAAAATAAAATAAAAGCCTCTGATATTGTGGGAAGATAGTACATATTGTTCAGCTAGGTACAATACACAGATGATTCTTTCTTAATCAAAATACCAAAAATGAAAAAAGAGAAAAAGGGAAAGGATAAGGAAAATAATTTATTGTATTCGTCTTTATGTCATAAACTCTGTTAGCCACTCTATATACATTTTGCTATTTATCTTAATGAAAATTCTAAAAGAAAATGATCTGTATTTAAATTATTCTGATATGATGATGGATTCTTGAGTTTTTACTATACCCCCAGAGTCATGCATCAAAAAATTATATCTAGTTTTTTTAAAAGCTCATGAATTCTATACAAGTATATATCTTATGATAGACCTTCAAAAGAGTAGACTTCAAGTAAAAGTTCTGATTTATTTATTTTTTTTAATTTATCCCCGTATCCCCCCAGGAGAAAAAGAATTCTAAAAGTCACAATGAAAAATACTGTTCTCAGGTTAATCAGATCATTAAGAAATAACTGGCTGAAAAGTGGTTATAATATTATGAAAGAAAGTGAAATCTGAAGTCTTGGAGTCTGTAATTGTCAAAAAAATGGAGGTCATTTTTTTAACCATGAATGTTTGGAAATTTGAGAAAAACACATGAGAAAATAATAACTTTAAAAAACCTGATTTTAGAAATCTATAATTGTGGTTCCCTCAATGGTGTTTTCAGGTAACAAAATGCTCTTAAAATAAGAAATAGCCTCATTGCAAAGATTAAATTAAAAAAAAATTCAAAAAAATCTGACTTCAGTGCAAAGTTTAGATCAAATATGTATTGCTAAAACCTACCCAAAAATTTGGGAACTAATAGACAAATTCAGTAAAGGTGCCAGATACAAAATCAACACAAAAATCAATAGTGTTTCTATATACTAACAAGTATTCCAAAAAAGCAAGACAACAATCCCATTTACTATAGCACCGAAAAGAAGAAGAAGAAGAAGAAGAAGAAGAAGAAGAAGAAGAAGAAGAAGAAGAAGAATAAAGAAACAGAAAAGAAATAGTAATAAAATTTAAGCAAGTAGGCGAAAGAGCTCTAAACTGAAAACTATGTGTTAATGAAAGAAATTGAAGAAGGCATATATAATTTTTTTTAATTCCATCTTCATGAATTAGAAGACTTAATATTGTGAAAAAGTTCATGCTACCCAAATTGATTTATAGTTTCACTGCAAAATTTTAATGACATCTTTCACAGGAGTAGAAAAAAAAATCCTAAAAGACATATGGAACCACAGAAGACCCCCAAATAGCCAAGCAATCTCAAGAGAGAAGAGTAAAGCTGGAGATATCTTACTAACTGATTTCAAAATGTCCTACAAAACTATGATAATCAAAATAACATGGCACTGGCATAAAAACAAACACATAAGACAATGATCAAACTAGAGATCTCAGAGGTAAACTCCTGAATTTATGGTTAATTGATCATTCAAAAATTTTCCAAGGACACAAAATGTGTAAAGGACAGTCTCTTAACCAAATGAAGTTGGGAAAACTGGATATCTACATGCAAAATAATGAAATTAGACACTATGTCACACCCCGTTCAAAAATAAACTCAAAATGCAATAAGGACTTAAATGTAAGTGTTGAAATTGTAAAACAACTAGAAGAAAACATAGGGGAAAAATTCACAACATTGGTCTGGGCAATGATTTAATGGATATGACATCAAAGCCATAGGCAGCAAAAGCAAAAATAAATAAGTTAGACTACATGAAACTGAAAACTTTCTACACAGCAAACAAAATAAAAAGGCAACCTCTAGAGTGGAAGAAAATAGTTGCAAACTAAACATCTGACAAGTAGTTAATATTCATAATAAATAAAGAACTTGAACAACTCAATAGAAAAGAAAAACCAAATAACAAATAACCTGAATAAAAAATGAACAAATAATCAGAATAGACATTCCCCAAAAGAAGACATACAGGGGTTTGAAAAGATGGAGATTGGACATGTCAAACCATGAGAGTCTTTGCAAAAGAAAGTGTCCATAAAGACTCTCTGCATGAGTAGGCATGTGCTAGTGGAAGAGTGAAAGTCCATCTGAGGGGAGACTCAGGTTCATGCACTTGGGGCCACCTTCTGAGGGTGACCGCAAACCCACCCACCCACCGCCCCCCCCGTTATTCAAGTTGCGGGCACACAAGATTATCTGCTGTTCACAGGACTCTGCTGAAAAGAGCCTGCTGAATCCAGCTGACTCTTTTTGCCTGACACCTGGCCCACACCATCACCTGTTATAGCAAATCAGCTGGAACCCTGGATACAATCAGTGGAGAGAGAAAATCAGGGAGAGCCAGAGAGGAGTCCCATGCCCAGGGAAGAAACGCCGACCACAGCCATTTTCTCTGTCCCAGGACCAGGCAGAGGACTGCATTGTCCTCCCCAGCTCCACCCAGCACCACACAGCCTCCAACTTGGGACCTAAGGTAACCTCATCAAACTTGTAGAGACAGAAACCCCTCCCCCATGCTGGATCAGACATACAGGTCAGATGTGAGTGACAGACTTGATAGGCAGCTAGCCTGGTGAGTCCAGATCTGATCCACCCTCCGTCCTCAGTAGACCTGGGGCATCTGACCCAAGCTGTGAGCAATCCTATCAGTCTGTGCTAAGAGCTGGAGATCAGAACTGAAAGCACATTGGACTTACAGGAACAACCTCAGAGTGAGTTTGGTTCCTTGTTTCTATATTTTTTTAATTTTTTGTCTGTTTGTTCATTTTAATTTTTTTAGGTTTATTTTCTCTCTGTTTTTGATAATAGTTTTGCACTTGTTTTGCTTCTGTTATTTTATGGATTTTTTTTTTCTTTAGACTTCCTATGCATAGGAAGAATACGTCAGTAGGGAGGTTTTTGTTGGTTTGCATGCTTGTATGATTGTCTGTATGTTTTAGTTTTTTTACTCTTTTCTGTCTTTATTTCTCTTTTTATTTGTGAGTCAGTATGTCCATCTGTTTTCCCCCTTACTCTTCTCTCATTCCACATTCTTCTTGCCCCCTTCTTCCTTTTTCCATTCTTTCCCTTTTTCTTACTTCATTTTGCTTTCAGGGAGCAAACCTACACCACTACTTCATGGACTGATTGTAAGACAGTGGAAAGTGGGTTCTAGAGTGCCTATACACCTGTCAGTGGAAACTAGGATCTGCAGATAGATTTTGAATCACTGCTACCCCCTCAATTAAATCTCAAAACTGCAAAAAGTACAGCCTCCAATCCATAGTCCAGCTTCAAAATTGAACACAGCCAGAGGATCCACATAAGGAAGAATAACAGAGTGAACAAACAGAAGTAAAAGCAACCCCACTATCCCTGAAGAAAAGAATTAAAGGTGAGGGTGAAAAAAAAGTCAGGTGTTGGAAAATCACACAAATGAAGAAAAACCAAAAGAAGAATATGGGTCTCACACAGATCCCTGGGAGATCAGACACTGAGAAAACAGACTTCAGAATGCTAACAATGAAAAGCCCCCAGAATGACTTGTCTAGAGCTACAAAACCAGATATCAAGACATTAATAGAGAGAATAAATAGAATTGAGAAGAGAAAAGAGGAAAATATGAAGGAGTTCATAACTGAAATAACAGCAGTAAAGAAGACTGTGAATCAAATAAATAACAAGCTGATTAGCATGAAAGGCAGAATTAGCCAACCAGAAGGAAGAAGCTCAAAGCTTGAAGACCAACATATAAAACTAACCCAAATTTTCAAAAATAGAAAAGAAGCTTAAAAAGACAGTCAAAACTTTCAAGAGACGAGTGATTATTCCAAGAGGCTGAACCTAACAGTAATTAGACTTCCTGAGGCAGAAAGAGAGGCAGCGACCACCCTGGAACAAACATTCCATGAATTTATTCAAGAAAACTTCCCTCATCTCATCAGTGATGCGAAGATTCAAACACAAGAGATTCAGAGTACCCCTGCAAGACAACAAATGAGAAGACCAGCTCCAAGACACATACTAATTTGCCTAAACAAAGTAGGTATAAAAGAAAAAATTCTAGGGCAGAAAGAGAAAAAGATCAGACTATGTACCAGGGAAGATCAATTAGAACAGCACCAGATTTATCTACAAAACACTTCGGGCAAGGAGAGCTTGGAGCCCAAACTTCAAAGTTCTCAAAGATAAACAATTTCATCCTAGAATAATCTGTCCAACTAAGCTAAGCTTCTTCAGTGAGAGAGACTTAAAATCTTTCACAGATATTCAATGCCTACAAATTTATGCTAGAACTACGCTACAAGAAACACTTAAGAAAGTATTAAACACAGAAAAAAGGGGGGAAAGAATGACAACATTCTTCAAAAGAGTGCAGGAAAAAGATTGAAAACACACATGAATCAACCCCAAAATCAAAAGAAAGACAACAAACAAACAGGAACAACAACACTATGTAATATCCTAATGACAGGGATATATTCTCACATTTCAATAATTAGCCTGAATGAGACTGGCCTAAATACACCACTGAAAAGACATAGAATGGCAAAATGAAAAAATATCATGAGGCAACAATATATTGTCTCCAAGAGATTCATCTCACCAGAAAGGACAGTCACAGACTCAAAGTAAGAGGACGGGAAGCACAATTTCAGGTGAACAGATAACAAAAGAAAGCAGTAGCTGTGATTTCATTACCAGACAAAACACCCATTAAGCTACCAAAAATTAAAAATAGATACAGAAAATCACTGTATAATGATAAAATTTTCAATCCATCAACAAGAAATATTCATCCTAAACATATATGCACCCAACAAAGGAGCACCAACTTTCATAAAGCAGCTTCTAGACAAACTAAAAAAAAATATATTGACGCTAACACTATCATAGCTGGGGAATTTAATACCTCACTTACAACTCTAGATAGATCATCAAGACAAAAAATCAGCAAGGAGATCCAGAAACTCAATGTGACACTTGACCAATGGACTTAATTGATACCTACAGAAAACTCCACCCAATGACTACAGAATATACATTCTACTCATCAAAGCATGGAACGTGCTCTGAGATTGACAACATCCTTGGCCATAAATCAAGCATAAGCAAATTTCATAAGATTGAAATTTTGCCATGCACCTTATCAGACCACAGTGGAAAAAAAAAAATATCAACACCAACAAAGTTCCCCCAGAACCCACAAAGATATGGACACTAAACAGCATGATGCTAAGCAACTCCTGGATAAACGTGGAAATCAAAACAGAGATTAAAAGATACCTGGAAAAAAATGGAAATGAAGAAACATCTTACCAAAACCTCTGGGATGCCATGAAAGCAGTAGTAAAAGGGGAATTCATATCTGCAAACACACATGAAGAAAATGGAAAGATCACAAGTTAACAGCCTGACAAGTCACCTAAGGAAGTTGGAAAAGCAAGACCCCTAAAACCCTAAATTCAGCAGAAGAATCCATATCACCAATAAAAGCCCGAATCTGAGATATAAAAGACAAAAATATAATACCCCCCAAAAAAAACAAAAAGCTGGTGTTTGAAAGGATAAACGTGATTGATGATCCCCTAGCTAGACTGACCAAGAAAAAGAGTGAAAAAGCCCAAATAAACACAATCAGAAACACAAAAGATGAAGTCACAACTGACCATGAAGAAATACAAAAGATTATCAGAAACTACTATGGACACTTTTATAGGAAACAAACTTGAAAACCTAAAGGAAATGGAGGACTTTTTGATATCACACAACCTCTCCGGGTTGAAACAAGAAGAAATCGAGACCCTAAATAGACCAATAGTATTCCAGGAAATTAACTATGTCATAAGAAAACTACCTACAAAAAAATCCCTAGACCAGAGGGCTTTCCAGCAAAATTCTACAAAACATACCAGGAGGAACTGATACCAATGCTATTGAAAGTATTCCAGGGAATTGAGAAAGATAGAATTCTCCCCAAATCATTTTTTGAAGCTAATATCACTTTGATACCCAAGCCAGGTAGAGATTCAACAAAGAAAGAGAACTACTGACCAATATCCTTGATGAACATAGACGTTAAAATTCCCAGCACGATCCTAGCAAACCGGATTCAACAACACATCTCAAAATTCATCCACCACGACCAAGTGCAAAGCTTGGTTCAACATTCGTAAGACCATAAATGTAATTAAATACATCAACAGATGTAAAAACAAAAACCACAGAAAAAGCTTTTTATAAAATCTAGCAACCCTTCTTGATAAAAAACCTGGAACATCTAGGCATAGATGGAACATACCTCAAAATAGTAAGAGTCGTCTATGAGAAACCCACAGCCGGCATACTGCTAAACAGACAGAAATTGGAAACATTTTCTCTGAAACGGAACAAGACAAAAATGCCCACGCTTATCCCTCCTATTTAACACAATTTTGGAAGTCATAGCTAGAGCAATCAGACAAGAGAAGGTGATCAGGGGTATCCAAATAGGAAAAGAGGAAATCAAGTTATCTCTCTTTGCAGATAACATTATTCTATACCTTGAAAACCCAAGAGAATCTGCCAAAAACCTTCTTAAACTGATAAAGGATTTTAGCAAATCTCAGTGTAAAAAATAAATGTGCAGAAGACAATCACATTTCTATACACCAATAATAAACAAACAAAACCTAAATAAAGAGCACAATTCCATTCACAATAACCACACACACAAAAAATGAAATAACTTGGCATCATTCTAACTAGAGACATGAAACAGCTTTACAATGAACACTACAAAATACTGCTCAAAGAAATCAAAGATGACACTAACACGTGGAAAAATATTCCATCTCATGGACTGGAAGAATCAACATTGTTAAGATGTCCATTCTATCTTGGACAATCTACAGATTTAATGCAATATCCATCCAAATTACCAGCAACATTCTTCTGAGATCTAGAAAAAAACAATAAAGGAATCCATATGGAAACATAAATGACCACAAATAGCCAAAAAAAATCCTCAGCAAAAAAAAAAAAAAAGAAAAAGAAAGGTATCACAATCCCAGATTTTAAACTTTTATTATAAATCTACAATAATCAAAACAGTCTGTTATTGGTACAAGAACAGGCATATAGACCAATGAAATATAATTGAGTTTCCAGAAGCAAAACCTCAATTTCTCAACCAACTCTTCTTCCACAAAGCCTCCATCTCAAACCACTGGGGAGACGAGAACCTATTCAGTAAACGGTGCTGGGAAAACTGGCTGACCACATGCAGAATATGAAACAGGAGCCCTACTATTCCCATACACAAAAATCAAATCTAAATGGATCAGAGACCTAAACATAAAACCTCAAACGACTAGAGCCTTAGAAAATGCAGGAGAAACTCTTATGGAAATTGGAACTGGCAACCAATTCCTGATTAAAACCCCACGTGCCCATGCTATAAGAGTTAAGATAGACATGTGGGATCTCATCAAACTGACAAACTTCTGCAAAGCCAAAGAAAACATCAAGAGAACAGGGAGACAGCCCACAGACAGGGAATACATATTTGCCAACTGTATGTCTGACAAAGGCCTAACATCTAGGACCTACAAGGAACACAAACATGCTGAAAAGAAAAAAACAAACAGCCCTATTACAAAGTGGGCTAAAGATATGAATAGATACTTCTCAAAAGAAGACATAAGAGCAGCCAATAGATACATGAAAAAATGTTCAGCCTCACTAGTTATCAAAGAAATGTAAATTAAATCTACACTGAGATACCACCTAACTCCAGTCAGAATGGCCATCATCAATAACTCAAAAAATAACAGGTGCTGGAGAGGATGTGGCGAAAAGGGAACACATATATTCTTGGTGGGAGTGTAAACTAGTACAACCTCTGTGGAAATCAGTGTGGTGATTCTTAAAAGATCTAAAAATCGACCTCCCATATGACCCTGCAATCCCCCTCCTGGGAATATACCCGAAGAACTCAAATCACTCTTTAAAAAGATACCTGCACACGTATGTATATCATAGCGTTGTTCACAATAGCAAAAACATGGAACCAACCATGCTCCCCATCAAAACAGGACTGGATGAAAAAAAATGTGATACATATACAGACTGGAATATTGTGCAGCTCTAAAGAAGAACAAAATCATGAATTTCATAGCAACCTGGATGGAATTAGAGTTTATAGTACTGAGTAATCTTTAACAGAAACAAAGATCTGAATATCACATGTTCTCACTTAAAAGTGGACCTTGAACAGCTACTGTTTTACTATAAGAAAAGGATTGATAGTAGTGGGAAACTGAGGGAAAGGGAGGGTGGGATTGCTGTAGTTGAAATTTGCTGGGGAAGCGGGTCACACCTCATCAACAAGGCTACCTGGACAATGAATATTTGTATACCTAACCCTGAATTGTAGCCCACAATTTTAAAATTAAAAAATTGTATATTTAATGTACTTAAATACACTCATCAGTTTAAAATTAATAGTTACATGTTTATTTAATTTCACTTCATATTACTATTTTATTTATATAAATTTAGAAATGTTTTATGGATATATTGCATAGTGGTGAAATCTGGATTATTAGTGTACCCATCACCTGAATAGTGTACCCAACAGGTAATATTTCATTATTTTTTTTTAATACAGAGGAATGCAGCTAAATGAGTGTCCCTGTCTAATTTAGCTAAAGGAGTGCCTACTTGATTAGGAATTTATCAGTTTTTGATAAATAAAAACAGTCTAAAGGTTTTTGAAAATTTGGAGATACATTACAATTTTAACATTGTTGAGGTTATGTGATTGCTTTCTGATGAAATACAAGTTAAAGTCAAGAGGAGAGCAGACATAAAAAGGACACATCTGCATATGATGCTCCTGCTGGTCACAAAATCAATTGCTCGCAACTGAAGAGAGCAAAGAAGGAAAAGGGATTTCCATATCTTAGTGAAGTGCTGTGTCAACCACAACCTCATCAAACACAGATATAAATAAAAGTAAATGCTTCTGGATTTTGCAACTTGCAAGCTTTAATTTGGTATGTTTACATCAACTGTATACACAGCAACTGTCTATAATACGAAGTGATCTGAGTAACAAAGAACTGAGTATCACATGTTCTTACTCATAAATGGACCTTGAACAACTATTGTAATACTATAAGAAAAGGATTGACAGTAGTGGAAAATTGAGGGGGTTGGGGGGCCGGGACTTGGGACTGGCAGTAATGGGAATCTGCATGGGGCAGAGGGGGCACACCTCATCAACAAGGGTACTTGCATAATGAAAATTTGTATACCTAACCCTGAATTGTACCCCATAATTTTAAAATAAAAAATGTAAAAGTTAAAAAAAAAAGACACACAAATGGCCAACAGGTACACGAAAAAATTCTTAACATCACTAATCATCAGGAAAATGCAAATAAAAACAACAATGGATTATGATCTCACACATACTATAATCGCTACTATAAGAAAGATAAAAATATAAGACAAAAATTGGTAAGAATATGGAAAAAATGAATCATTTGCAACACTAATGAGATGTGTCAAAAATAATAATAATACTTCCTTTGATCCAGCAATCCTGTTACTGGGTATATATCCAAACAAAATGAAATCAGTAAAGCCAAAGAGATATCTGCATTCTTGTTTTCATTGCAGCATTATTTTCAATAGCCAAGATATGAAAACAACCTAAGTGTATATCAAGTGATGAGTGAATACATAAAATGTGGTATAGTACATATATAGTATATTCCATTATTTTCATGGATAAATAATATATCACATAATATGTATATATAGTGATATATAAATAGGTACATATAATTATGTATAACTATATACACATTATATATACAGATATACAGAAACATGTATACATATATCTATAAAATGTACATATAATATATTATATGTATTATTGATCCATAAAAATAAAGGAAAGGAGATTCTGTCATTTGCAACAATATAGATAAATATGGAAGACTGTACTAAGTGAAATGAGCTAGGCAGAGAAAGACACTTCAGTATCTCATTTATATGTTGAATATTAAAAAGCTGAACTAAAAGAAGTAGAGAGTAGAATGCAGCTGAAGGTAGACAAGGGTATGAAGAGATGTTGGCCAAAGTTACAACAAGACAAGATAAATATATTCTAGGAATCTATAGTATAGCATGGTCATAGCTAATAATAATGCATTGTATTATTATTGACTATGACTATCCAGTAATAATAATAATTTATTGTATAGTTAATAATAATAATTTATTGTATAGTCATAGTCAATAATAATGTATAGTTGAAAATTGCTAAGAGAGTAAATATCAAATTTCCTCCCATAAAAATGATAACTATGTAAGGTAATCATCATGTTAGCTTGTTTTAATCATTTTACAATATATACACATATAAAAATATCACATTGTTCACCATAAATATATACAATTTGTATTTGGCAATGGTACTTTAATAAAGCCACACAAATAAGCGATTTTACACCAAATTTTTTAAAAATGTAAAAATGATAAATATTTAAGATTATTTCTTTTTATATTTGTTCATGAAGCAATAACTTATATGGTATAAAAAGTTTAAAATGTTAAGGTTGTATTACACAGTACTCTGAGCCTTGTTTCTGATAAGAAATGAGTCATAGTTGCAGGTCAGTAACTTTCTGAATCTGCTTCTTGAGTGCTTTTTCATTTTTAACTGTCTGTCTCTGTCTCTTTTAATCCAAAATGATGGTGCTTCTGAGGATCAATTTCTCTTAAAAATTTTTGTGATAGTCCTATAAATCTTATTGTCATTGTTACTATTAAATCAGTCACACCCCACACATTTCTTTTAGCCACTGCATCTGGCTAAATTTTTTTTTTTTTAGACAAATCTCAGAGATTTGTGGGCTAATTGAGAGCTTCCTGTTATAAAATCTATTCAGTTAAGACGGCTATAACAAAATACCATAGATTGTGTGACAAACAAGAAACACTTATTTCTCAACAGATTTAGAGATTGGAAAATTCAAAATTCATTGACAGATTTGGAATCTGGTGAGGACACTCTCTGGTTTGCACACAGTTTTTTTCGCTCAAGTTATATCCTGACATGGCAGGTACAGAAAGAGTGAAGGAAGGCTCTAATATGTATCTCTGCTTATAAGGACACTAATTCCATCATGGGGGCTCCACCCTATTGACTTCTCTAAAACTAATTATCTCCCAAAGGCCTGACTTCCATAACAACTTTCTCTCTCTCTCTCTCTTCTCTCTCTCTCTCTCTCTCTGTCTCTCTCTCTGTGTGTGTGTGTCTGTGTGTGTGTGAATTTTAATATTATATCTTAATTTTAACATATTTGAAATTCCTAATAATTGTATGAAATCTTTTTGCCAAGCAGAGAAAGTTTAGAAGGGACACTCTTAAGATATTAAACAGTCAGTTTTGTTTAGCTGATGAGTTGACACAAGTAATGCAAATTTAAATCCTTTTAATGTCTTAATAAACTGCTCGTGCCCTGAAATTTTTCTTTACCATAAGGTCAGTCATTTCCTACTTTCTAATCAATGTGAGAACATTGATTAGAAAGATACCCATATACATATATTTTATATAAAGATCCCTTATGTTTTCTCTAAATTCTGCTCAAAAACTGAACAGTTCCTTCTTTAAAGAATTTCTCTGTAAACGATTATTATCAAATGCCACTCATAAAATTCAGCTAAGAATATCAGATGTAATTTTAAATATTTTATCTGGAGTCTCCTTAGCCAGATTCATCAGTTCATTAAGTACATTTTTTATTTTACAAGTTATAATGGTAACATTTATAACAGTTGCCACTCATTACAGGAAGCTATTACTTAACATAGGTCACTTTCCATTCAGACTCTAATAACAATTTCCTCATTAGTTTTCAACCTTCTTTCAGCAGTTTCCTTAAGGCCTTCCTGGACACAGCCACTATCTGGTTCCCAAAAGCAATGTCATATGTTCTAGATTTATGTTTGTCAACACTCCATTTCTCATAACAACCCCATTCTGCTACGACTATGTATCAAACCACTGAAAATATTGTTGGTTTTGAAAAGAAAAAAAATAGCTTTGTGGTTCTGTGGTCTCACTGGACTCAGCCGCATTCTCACTGAGTCTCACATGTGTACCAGGCATATAGCAATTGGTGCTGGTATCATTTGAGGCTTGGCTGGGCTGGACACCCGAGCTGTTTTTTTCACTCACACATCAGGTGCTTCTGCTCTTCCATGTTCTCTCCCTCTCTTTCTAACATGCTACAATGTCACCAGAGTAGCTTGAATGTTTTAAACTTGTACTTCAACTAAGTGGACCCAACTTCATGCTATCTGATTTTAGTCTTTATAATTTCTAAAAACATTTTTAAAACTCCATATGTTGTAGTAACTGATAGTGATATAAAATAATTCCTGTTAATAGACATCCAGAAAAGGCACACAATCACTTCTACACAGGCTATTGGACAAAGCAGTTTTATGCCTGCCTTCATTAACAGGGTGGAGAAATAAACTCTACATGAGATGTTCAAGTTAACATTTCAAAAGAGTAGATGGAATGAGAGATACTTTTGTAGTTATTTTGAGAAATATAATCTGCTACTTAAGTAACCCCTAACTTAGACACTTTATACAACTTGCTATTTCATTGGTCCTGTTATAAAATTTATTCAATCTTTTTCAGAGTTGCCACATAAATTCATTAGTTTTCTGACTGTGCCAATGAAATCTAAAACTTCCAAGGTCTTATTTTATTTAAATTGTGCACTGCACTCAGAAGCAGCTCTCCCACTTCATAGTTTCTATATTCATCATTTCAATTATAACTGTCTACAATAGCAGCCAAAAGTTAAACATTGAAAAAAATTTTTCCAGTAGGTCAGTGGTTCCTAGGATAATACTTTCTAATGATTTAAGGGTCAACATTAACTTCAAACATGACCATGCCAAGTAACTGTGCATTTATATCATTGAGAATTTTAATCACCTTTTATATAAAATACTTTATTAGTCAGCGATTACTAGAGAAACAAGAACTACTCTAGGAATTTTAATGGATAATAATAATAATAGTGCAAGAAATAAGAGTATTGATTATATGGTTTCATTTGTATGAAGCTCAATAACTGCTGGAACTAATGTACAGTGCTGATAATGGTCACCTTAGAAAAATGTTCTTCACTAATATATTGATCTTGGTGGTAGCTGCAGTGGTGCTAATGCAGCAAAAGTTCTCTGAAATACTTAAGATTTGTATGTATGGTATGCTCTATGAAACACACAAACACAATAAGATACCACTAGCACACATGCTACCTCCTGCATCGATATGTTGTAATGTTTTGATTTTTAATTGAATATATATAATCATTTTTTAATTCTGAGAATTTGCATCAACAAAATTGAGGTGCATAAAATTTAAGAAAACTTTTATTTTTGAAGTAATGGAATTGCCACAGTTGAAGTCTGATTTTCCATGTTCCCATATTATCATTAAGTGAAAGGGAATTTGTGGTGTTAGGTCAGAAATTAAGGTGGAAAGAAGTCTGTTACATAAATTGAAGAGAGTTTTTCCTTCTTGATTCAAAATCTTATTAGGGTAGTTAGTTTAGAATTACTCATAGCCTTTGTTTTATGGTATCACAACAGGAATTAATGTATTTTAATCTTTTCTTTGAATATCTGGATAATCTAAAATTTCAGAATGCCAAGAGAATCTTAAAATCTATGTAAATGGGCTGTATCTGACTTCTCTAAAGTTATCCGACACCTCAACAGAACATAACTAAATAACTTTTTTGTGATATCTATATCCTAACTAGCCAAAAAAAAAATTTTTCCTGATACAATAAAGCACAAAGGGACTTATAAAGCCCTTATATACTTGTGTGAAGCCAAGGGTAGATGTTGTAAGTATAGTATGGTATGAAGAAACATTCTCATGAAATAAGGTGGAAGTAAAGTAATAATGAAGGCAAAAAAGGACATTTCTGTATTTTATTAGTTTCCCTGTTTGAGTATAAAGTAATGAAATAGGAAACTTCTAAATGTTAAAACTAAATAAACAAATGTATTTCACACTTTTCTAAATCTTCTAAAAAGTTTACTTAAGCATAAAAAAGAAATCAAACAAGCACATCAATAAATATTTCAAGTTAAATTGCTTCAAAACTTTGATACAAATTGTTTTCTATCATAATTACATAATTTAAAACCATACAATTCACTATTTTGCACGAATTTCTATATATAGATGCTATTTTAAAGAGGTAGTTAAATGGAAAATGAAAAAGAACATTGATTTTAAGATTACATTTTTTATACAAGAGGAATGAGGCTCCAGTATTTGACATATTATTTTGATAAATAATTTACAATGAGGTACATACATTTTCTTAAGCCAGAGAAATACCACTTTTATAAATCAGGGAATCACATAATTTTACTCTAGCACTATTATTACTTTAAAGTCAACTAATTATTTTAAATTTATAAGTAATAATAGATTATTGATCTTCTAATTTTTGGTGACATTGCAATTGTCACATGTGTTTTATATTACTTTATTTGATCAAAAACAGAGTATGGCCAAGTGAAATATTTGAATAATTATTTATAAACCACTTCAATGTATAAACTCATCCTTTTACCTCCCACTCTTCAAATCAAAGCAGCTTTAATATTCACGTTGGTAATATCTGTTGTTTAGATAGTCTCACATATAACATCATGGATTATTAGAAATTACATTTTCACTCACAACTCAGTTGTGAATCAAGAGTATTTTTCCCATGATAAACATAAACTTTAATGCACATATTTGGTTAAAATAATCTTTGTTTTTTCCTTTATTTCATAAAATAATATACTCCAAATATAATGGCACATTTAGCCATGAATATATGAGCAATTTTCAGAACAAATTATTATCTCTCATAGCAATAGATTTTTTGCTATATATATTTTATGTAAAAGTGGATGTTCTTATGCAGATTCTAATAACATGTGAAATATGACAGGATTGACATTAAAATAACCATGAGTATTTTTGCTTATGAGTATAGAATTAAGAATTTCCATGGCAGCACTCCCTTTATAAATCTCCTTTAGAAGTCTGGGATTTACCCCAAATATTTTAATTTGTTTCAGTCTTAACTTTTCTGTACAATTTAACTGTGTAAGGTATACTAAGAGTTCTCTTGTTAAAAAACAAAAAACAAACAAACAAAAAACCTAAAGGAAATAAAGAAAAACATGGAGAAAAGAAGTAAGTTTTAATTAAATTTTGCTAGACTCCAGAACAGAAAAAGTTCTTTAAAATGCTTACACATTCCTGTTTATAATTAATTATTTATGCAAACTGGTATGAGAATGTAGAGAAAAAAGTGAAAGCTAGAGGAAAAATTAGGACCAGGGAACTTACTGTAGTGATGAAATCACCATTATAAATTACAAAATATTTGGAAGAGAGCACTGTAAGTAGTGAAATCTAATGCCATTTTAAGGCTAAAACATCCCAGAAACAAACATGAGTTACTAGATCTTTTTAATTGTTAATTAACATCTTATGCTTTTGTATGAATTCTAGCTCTTGTCTCTTGTTATATACTTCGGAAATGTTAATCAGAGAAGTTTCGGGATAAACAGTAAAATAGAAAACCAAAGAGAAATCAACTTCTGCTTCTGGGTAAGATGGAGCTCCTTGTGCTGATGTTGACTCATTGCTTCACTGAAAATATATTAGGCAAACTGGACAATATACAAATGACCTATAAAAGATAGCATTGGTGTCTCTCAGAAATTAGGACTTGAGAAGTTAAGATTCCAGGGAATCTCAGAAATTCCAGGGAAAAGGAAACCTCAGAAAAGTAAGCCATTTTATTTATTTATTTATTTATTTATTTATTTATTTAGTCTCAGATACTTGTATATTACTAGAGCAGTGCAAGAAGCTGAGAATACAAGTAAAGAACCATGATTAAGATGCAGAAAAACCATGGATGTTCTGGCCAACCTTGGATTGCTGAAGTCACGAAATAGAATGCACGGCTGCCAGATTGCTGAATAGAGGATCAAATTTTCCAAGAATTGAGGGAGCAGACACAGAGGGATGAGTCAAACTCTCTAGTTTTCCCTCTGAAGGAGGGACCAGATTCAAAAAATTGAGTGTGTCAAGTGCCTAATGAAATAAGCAAAAAATCACCAAAAAGCAAAGTATAGGTGTCTGCACTCTTACAGTGCTAGAGTCCAGTACCTATCCTAAAGAGTGTGGACCCTAGGATAATCCAGAAAACTTAAATGGGATTATGGATTCAATCAGAATGTTAGGGGCTACCACACATGTCACATAGGCCTTACAGTTGTAGATGAATAAAAAAAAAGAAAAATTGACCTGAGGGCCTAATTGATGCACTTATCTGAACATCATCTGTTTGGTTTAAAGAAATTAGAATGACATATGTAGCTTTATGCATCTTTCTAAAAAGGAAATGAAATTGTTGACAGTTTTGATTACTGAAAAAATATTCAAATTATTCTATTTGCAAAGCATTTAGTAAATTGACACATTGTTTGGTTTGTAAAATATGCATTATTATTTAAAACAATCAATTACTGTAAATAATTATTTTCTGCTTTTTATCAGGTAAATTGTATACACTTACTAATATAATATCTTCTTTCACCAAATGAAGTATTTCTTCTAAAATCTAATGTATCATTAGTGGTAAAATCAGAGTAAAGATTGTATTTGGAAAACCATATCCTGAATTAAAATTCAATTTTATTTTTACCTAGAGTATGGTAGCCTTTCAATATAGGTGATTAAAATACCATGTTGCTTTTACATTTTTATTGTTAGAACTTATTAGTACTATTACTACCAGTCCTGTTAATTTTATTAGTTCCCCAATTTTAAAAACAAGTAAGGCAAATCAACTTATGTAAACTGCACAAGAAGGAAAGTGCAAAAACAGTAATTCTAATATTGCAGTGACTCAAATTATATATATATAATTTTTGACTCTCTAAATTAAATACAGAATTATTAAAATCTATTCAAGATATTGAAATAAGAACTCCAAGATCATGTAAGATCTGGGAAATCACTAAAGTTTTTCCAGTACATAATAGTTTATATATTTACCTTAATAAAAGCACATTATGTGCGTCTCACGTTAAAAGTTTTTCTTAGAGTTTAAGATACCAAAGATAGCCTAAGAAAAAAATAAGTGTACATTCTGCCAACATCACTTTGCTCATAGACATTATTTGCCATTTTTAAATTCTTCTTCCAAGTTAAAGACTTATAATATTCTTTTTTATTGCTTTTATAATCAGTTCTGTCTTGATTC